>NC_090890.1:53919202-53926702 GCF_036669925.1 Montipora capricornis | reverse complement strand
TTACCAGTACCTAGTGGTGTCACCCCTCCCAAGTCGCTGGAACCTACCTCACCAAGAGCTTCGACCCAGGGCCCACTCCTATTCCTGAGTCCCCCTCGCCTGCAGTTACCACGTCGTCACCAGACCCACCCAGACGGTACCCAAAGCGTTCACATAAGCCACTAAAACGCTTGGATTTGTTATGATTGAAACTTTGTTGAACTGCTCTTTAAAGATTTGAAATTTGTTAGGGAAAACAATTTTAGGAAGGGGGAGATGTAGTATTTTAGGCCTTTTTTGTTCAGTTGCCATATTTGGGCATGCCCATATACGGAGAGCCTCTTGTAAAAGTTTGTGTGTGTTGGGATATTTAAAAGCTGTGATTTGTTGTGTTCAAGTCGTGTGTCTCTGTTTTTTCGAGTGTATTAGCTACGAAATATTACACTTTGTACTGTGCAAATAATTTACTATACATCGTTTCTGTATATTCTTTACTTGTTTCAATGGTTATCAGTGGCAGATCTAAGTAAGAGACCGGCACAGCGGGAAGCGGGAGGAAAAGCCCCTCTACCCTTACTTCAAGGTCTAGATCTTCCACTGATTACCACAATATTTGCTGTAGTTGAATGATAATTGAGCTAATTAATTGGCTTGCTGTGAACTCGTACAATAGTTGTGCAAACTTACTATTGTCATTATTGAGAGCTTACTGAACATAGGCTGACCAGAGTGCACCTCAAGCTAAATTACATACCATCGTAGCTTACTAGTTAGTATGAAGAGGTGTACAGTTAGTGTCAAGCGAATTTGGTAAGCCAATTTATGGTTAGCTCTCACAAGCAGAAATGGTAACATGCTATTTTCAAAACAAAGTAGAAAATAGAGCTAAATATTGTTACCTATTACCATTAATTATCTGAAAACAAAAGTCCTGCCTTCGACACTGTGTACGCATCACAAATCTAATTTGCATAATCTAAAGAAAAAAATTTAAACTGGAAATATGAGACAAGATATTACAAAGTCATAAATGCTATCGCCCTCATTTTTTGAATGACCTAAAGTTACCAAAGAGTGATAAATGTACTTTTTTGGATCATGGACTCTAGAACTCAATAAGACTGGAATTCATGGCATTTACAATAACTTAATTTGCATTGTTTTGCTGTGATCCATTTTAAGTCTAATCTATATATTACCTCGAGATCAAACATCGTTTGCCATGTTATGAAGTGTTCTGACACATCTGTCCTTCTGTGAAATGTTTGTTTAAAGCTCTTGTTTCCAGGCTTTGAAATAATTAAGTACTTGGTTTAAGTTGGCAACACGTTGATCTGTTATTGACTGCAGTGGACTGTTATCGTTGAAGACGTTCCAAAGGATTTCACACACTTTTATAAATTCTTGTGTCTTTTCTGTGATGTTGTTTTCATGCAAAGCCATGTCTTTGCATACTTTCTCGGACAGAGTATTAACAGCAAGCTTTACTCGCATTTTACTTAAATTATCAAGATGAACATGAGCACTTCTCAAATCAGTTGCATAGACCCTTCTTTTTTTGTCTCTTTCATACACAGAATAAATGTGGTCCTATAGTATATACTTGCCATTTTTTTTCAATAAGCGTGTAAACCATGAATTTTGCCACTTGAATCCACTGCTGTATATGTTGTTTCTTAGTATTTTCAGAAGGTGTGGAGGATCAGAGATAAAAAATTATGTACAAAAATTTGATTTTATCAACGGACTTGATAATGTAAATTGGCCACCGTACAGAGATTCTAAAAGCTAACGTTTCGAGCGTTAGCCGTTCGTAAGAGCGAATCGAGGAATTATGGGTTACGTGTAGTTTTTATAGCAGAGTAGGAGCTGCGCTATTTACGAACGCTTTTCATTTAACTTATATATTCCTATTTTTCGCGTTGCCATGTTACCACCAATAGCGTAGCTCCTACTCTGCTATAAAAACTACACGTAACCCATAATTCCTCGATTCGCTCTGACGAAAGGCTAACGCTCGAAACGTCAGCTTTTAGAATCTCTGTACGGTGGCCAATTTACATTATCTACTCCGTTGATAAAACCAAATTTTTGTATACTACTTCCCCACCGACGCAGCACCACAGTTTCTTTAGAAACTACCCCCCTCATAAAAAATAATGGTTTCATGAAAAAAGGATTGTAGTACTTAGTTTTTGAAGCATTATTTCCATTCATGTTCATGAATGCTCTGTTTTCAGGAGCTCCATAACAGTATGCGAGCATAATGGTAAAATTAAATCCATGTAAAATGCTTACTCCTTGCCAAAAATGTATGTTAATTTTCTGAGCAGTTACCCCTCTGGTCAAGAAAAATGCACAGGGAAAGTCAAACTTTGCGAAGAGGCTCTTGAAGTAAAACTGCAGGACATGTGTTGCCAGTTTATTTTCAGGTTGAGAGTAGTGCACTCTCTTTTAGTTGGCCAATAGAAGGCATTTCAATTTCATCATCATCTAAATCGGTAAAGCCAACTAATTCAAAAGTTGAAGGAATGAAAACAAGTCGCTCTTTAATTTTCACTTCATCAAAAAATAGGCCTCCCAGCTGACCCCTTGTCCAATTTTTGCTTTTTCAAATTTCAGTTTAATTTCGCCCAATGTTGAAGTCTGCCACCCGGAGAGGGGTGATGATAGGTTCTTGTAGTCGGAAAGCAACCGGCCACTGGGAAGGTTTAAAAAGCTAGATTCTCTTAAGTCGTCATATGCTGCGTGTGATTTTGAAAACATCAAAAAGCACCTCTTGATAACCAAAGGATGCCACCTCATTTGGCGTTTTGGGACAGTCAAAGCTTTGGCTTGGTCATTTAATAACACAGGGAAGAATTGGTCTCTGGAGGAACCAGTATGTTCCCTCAAGTGTTCCTCTAGAATTTTTTTCTTGCTAAATGTGTTATCACATGTGCCCCAAAGACAGCTGTATTTCCTTTCTATTGGTGCAATTGAATCATCTGTTACTTTGATATGCCCCTCAAACGAAACAAAGGAGACTTTTGTCTGATTGGCTGTTGAAAATTGTAGTATCCAGTTTTCCTACCGCGCGCTGTGATGTAAACAAAGATGGCTTTCGAAGCGGTGATTTCAACCTGTGCTTCTTCGATCGTTCTATATAGCTTCTGCCCGTTGAAGGTGGTCATTTAAACTTTAAGTGACAGGGAAAGATTCTGCAAGGGGCATTTTAGTCGGCGGAAAGTTTTCTTTCGTTACGCTTTTTGTAAGCAGCCCTTTTAGTCTGCTCGGGGAAGCAACGCCTCTGAAGTTGCTTCGAGTCAGCTTTTATACTTTTTAGCTTTATTTCTCCATTTAAGTGAATGCATCGGAACAAATGCTCAAAGTGCGAAAAGACCCGAGCAAAGGCCAGATTCCTTTGTTGTGACGGGAGTACTATCTAACGTGGTTGCGAAATATATCCCTCAAGCTCGCAGGCTTCGATTTATCCAACTTGAATGCAGCGCTGGAAGGAAGTATGTCACTTCATTCACTTTCTTGCATTGATCGTTTAGAGTTATGAGATGTCCTCAGTGCTTTGAAAGAACATCTTATCTCGATAGATATGTCGACAGAAATTTAATACCAGCCGCGCCACCTCTATTTTGTGTATGTGTCTGAGGCCAACCTGGTTCACTGCATTTATCTCATGTGCAAACACTCTCAAGATACACTACCTTAAAAATTTCAAGAACTTTCATTGAACGGAACCAAAACATTATTCTTAGATACATCAACTGATCATGAAGGCATGCTTGATAATATATGCTACAATGAGTCAATAATGAAGTTCCAGTTTATTACTTTATTGGATAATTCTGTTCTTGATCTATGGTAACTCCATCAAGTCTAGCGATAGTAATTATTCATTGTTTTCATCATTTATGCTACCAGCGAATTACTCAAAAGTGATGTTGATGTTCTTAGGAAATCTATACAATAGTGAAGAATGATGTGGTGACTGCCATCAGACTTGTAGGTTGTACTGAAATGAAATTTTCTGAATGAGTTCGCTTTGGGGAGGTAAAAATTTCACTTGACCATTTGTAGATGTAAATTACACCCAATTAAAATTGGGATGTCTGGAAATACATAAAGCAGGTCTTGTCTTCTGTGCAATGTTTAAAATTAAAAGGGCAATTAAAGGCAAAGCAGACTTTGTGATAGAACCCTGACACAATATTAACTACTTTAATATTAATTTTGATGTGAGCATTTCATGCTCATTCTGATTCTTTTCTCACTTTTGTGGTAAGTTATTATCTCACTGGAGAGAATAATGTAAATTTATCTAAATCAGGATGAAAATGTACAAAATGTACAGCCATTGATCTTAAATGTTTTTAGTCCATTAATTAACCCATTGACCCCTGGGGTTCCCTATTGATGAGTTAAATACTAAGTATGGCCGGTTTAGGGGTGAAAGGGGATTATTAAATATAGTGCATCAATAATATTACCGTATCAGTAATTGAGCCAGTATTTGATAACTAATGTGTTCCAATAAAATTCAATATTGATTCCAACAGTGTTAAGTAATTAATATACATTGATTTAGGATGATGGAACATCACACACCATTTTGTGTTCCGACATTAAATTTATTTTTTACTTCATTCTTGGTGTATGGCAACTTATAGTAACTGCAAAAAACTTTCAGAAGAAATTGAAGAGAAGGTATACCTGAATATTATGGCTGTTTTGTGTGTCAAAAAGTTTAATTGACCTGGTTTTTGTTTATTTTTGCTGCCATTCCTTGCACACAGTCACATGTCTCATAAAACTTGAATGTGCAGACAAAGGTAAAATAATTCACCATACAAAGTTTAAAGAATTGTTATATTTGTATTATTTATTAAATGGGATTCCAAAAGCAGAAAGATGCAAATAGTGACACACACACCCACACAAGGCAGCCACATAAGGGAATGAAAATTTTAAAATATACATTATTTACAAATATAATGTATAATTACTTATCATGTAAATCATCATGAACAAAATTATATTTTACAATAATTACTTGTCATGTAAATTTTACTATACAGTTTGTAAATATCTTTAAAATTTCAATTACTACAGTTTCCCTCAAATTTAAAGTAAGAAATTTATCAAATCGAAAAGTGCAGTGCAAAGTTGTGGTAAGCAGGCATTTTTATTTGTAAATATTACTACACTAACTAAACATTTTTTATGTAATTAAGTATAATTTTTAATAGCTGGGACTAATATTTATTGCAATAAAAGCAAGAGTCTTATTTGCAGTACATTGCATTTAAGAATGCATTGCATCTGGATAATTTGACCCAGAGTTGAATCATCCCATCTCAAAGTGCCAAGTTTCGATAGAAATTAGGTTTATTTTCACAGGGCATTTTCGTGCGCCCTGCCACTTTTGAAGGAAAACTTTCAAAGCAGTTCGATTCTTCACAAATATGTGCTTTCCATACTAATGGCGATCGCTGGACCAAGACATATTTGCTGAGATTTGACCGAAAGTAACGTGAACACTGACGCCATTGTCTGATTTGGGGTAAGAAAATTTCAGTTGCGCGTCAAATATACACGGTTGTAGTTCACATTTCAGGAGGAGAAAAGACAAAAAGATGTCCAGAAGGTATGAAAATCACACATTAACAATACAGAGACTTTTGATGTCTTAGTCCAGAGAAAATAACACTTGATGGTGGAAAAAACAAGCACTGTTTCGTCGACAAAGAAAAGCACTTTGGTAAACGAAGAAGTCAAAACGTCGGGGTTCAGTATTCGCTCTGCCACTTTTACCGGGATTATCTCTGGTCAAACCTTATCTTTGGCTCACAAAATATCACCTGTTGACGGCTTTTCGTGGACCAACGTCGGAGACAAAAGTCCTGTACTCTTAATGACAGAGTTCGGTTTAAACAGAAAAAGCTATAAACCGATTGACATTTTGCAAAATGACTCTTTCGTCCGGATAGAATGTATTCGCTTCAAAGAGAGAACAAACGAAATTCTTCTGTCATGTTTTTCTGTTACTTACCTTAACTCCATTCATTGATAAATTTTAAGCTGTGACATCCTTTGAACGGATTACCAGCTCATTTACCACTGACGCGCCATAAGCAAATCCCGTCAACCTGGCAAATTTGTTTTGCATTCACTACAAGCGCGGGTATCCACGTGAAAACACCACAGCGGAAAATTTTAATGCCGGTTCCAGTTACTTTAATACGTAACATTATTCAATATTGTGATTTGCACATTCAATCATGACCATACGCGTTGCAAATAAGGCAAATTTTTTCCAACTTCGCGCAATCCTTTGACTTGTCTGAGCACACCGCATCATTCTAAAACAGCCAATCTAAGCATGTTTCGTTTCATCCGAGATAAAGGACTTGCCCAAGTAGAAGGAATTGCCGAGGTCTTTCTAGCTTTTGTCCATCTTCTTTCGGTATTTGTACCACAAGTGCATAGATAGTATTAAAAGTGAATGCAATAAAAACTACAACTAGCGACAGCGTCGACATCTTTTCTTCCCGCGTTCTAAGACTGTCTCGAAGGTTTTCAACCAATCACAATGCAAATAAAATTGAATTTGCCATTGATGATGCGCATGCGTGACATTAGTCCCCTTTGTTCCTCACACGTTGGTATAACCCATCGGCTTCCATCCAATTCTGTTGATCTGAACAGCCTTTCCACTTACATGATTTGGGATTTTCCTTTTGTTTTCTTAAACAATCATTTAGTTTGTTAAACATGACCCTGAAATCACTGTTAGTGTCTCTCCCTACCACTACCATTTGTTCTCTGCATTTTTCAAGTTTTTTTACTTTTTTCTGAAGTTTCCTCATTTCAGTTGTTTTCTCGCTGAGCAGGTGCATCAATTCCTCTTTATCAAGATAGTCAAAGCGAGTGAATTTAGAGTTCTCAGCTTTGTTGTTTTCTCCTACCTGACTCTGGGAATTTATTCTCGACTTTAGAATTCTTAAATAATGTTGACTATGTCTACAAGCTGCACATATCACATTGACAGGTATTAACGCTTCATCGTAAGGGATGGCGATAATAAGCAGCTTATTCAGATCTTGTACAGAATTTATTCGGGGTGATACATCGGCCCAGTCTAAGCATATTTTTCGCTCTTTACCCTCGTGACGAATTTTCCAAAATCCTTTGTTATTAATTGTGACTTCGATTTGAGGATATCCGATGGATTTTCCCCAATAGTAAAACAAATGAGCCGTGTTGTTCTCGGAATTTCTTCCAGTTGGGAAATTCGTCTATGTTTAAAGCATCGATACTGAATTTTGTCGCAAAGACAGCTTTCTCTTCCTCGGCGTTTTCGCCCGTATTTTCCTTTGAACATTCTCGAGTTAACTGGTTACATAAGTCATTGAGAGTATTTCCTGACTCCATGTTGCTGTCACGCTTGAAGTGCTAATGAGTGATTTTTCACAATCCTTTCGATTTTTTCTCGATAATACTTCCACCTCAAGACACCATTTACCT
>NC_090890.1:53894202-53909202 GCF_036669925.1 Montipora capricornis | reverse complement strand
TTGTTCAAAGAGTGAATAGCACTATCCACTGGATAACTGAATATTATTGGATTTAGTAGTGTTTATCCACTGGATAGTGATTTTGAACAACTGAGGCCAGAAATGTAGATGATGTCATCTTTTCAGACTTTTGTTTCTAATAATAATAACGGTAATAATCGCCTTTGTACAAGTATCTTGGTTGGTTCTCACTTATGTATATATATTTATTACCGTAGTTATTCGGTTATAGATATTGATGAAATACCAGGATTTCTCCTTTTACTAAAAAATCATATCTTCACCGTGCGCAGTGAACATATCATTTGTATCTTTCACATGTGAGGATACAGGTGTTGTCATGGTGACCAACACGATTACCCAATAAAATGCAAGCTTTCTCTTCATTTTAAGATACTTTTGCGCTTTAATATAATTTTTCTCTACTACATTAACATTTTTATTGCAAAATTTGACATTACCATGATTTGTTTTTCATAACTTTCATATCTTGTTTCATGTTACACAACATGCATGTTTTAGCGGTTGGTGACCACTTTTTCATCATTTTGAAAATGAATAAAACAAGTTGTTTTAAATCTAGACATTTCATCAATATCTGTATAATAAACAGAACATTGCATGGCCGCTTGTGCTGAAAGTATCTCTCACTCGTTCGCTTCGCTCACTCGTGAGAGATACTTGCAGCATTCGAAGATAAAATTCGTATCCCCGCGTGGCCATGTAATATGCTCTATATATAGATCGGTTTAGAAAGCGCTAAGGAAAATGTGTCTTTTAAATTTTAGAGTTGAAGTTACTCTTTATAGTGAGTAATGTTATGAGACACAAAATTACACCCTTCATGCCCTCGTCATGTTTCTTTCGACTATGAAAACAACATCTAGCTTTGTGAGCAAGAAAGGGCAGAGTCTCAAGTTGCTGCATTACCTCACTGGAGCTCAATGAGATTTTAAGAAAAAATTGACCTTACCCTACAAGAGTAAGAAAAATTGATGCCATGGTTCAGAGGCTTACATTTTGTTTGAACAGGGACTCTCCAGCAATTGAAGAGAGATGCCTTTGTTTGATGATGTCTCTTCAAGGGACATGAGGGACCATGCAATTATGATTATTGAGATGTCATCATTTTTAGTGAAAAAAGCTGAATGCGTGTCTCTAAAATGAGAGAACAAGAAATTAATTTCAAAAAGGGAAATGTCTTTGTTAATTCTTATCTTGAAAGGAGCTTCCTAAATGACTTCATTGGGTAATGACTAATCCATGGACAATTTGTTCGAATGGGTGTCTATTAAACAAAGAGATCTGAAGTACTATTAAGATATGGGTAATAAAGGTTCAACTACTTTCTTTGAGGTACTACTCAATGAAATCTTATGCAAACCTCTGTCAGGGTTCAAGTCATAATGCCAAAGACTCATCAAAATCTGAAAGATCATACATGTTGTTCATTGAAATCCAAAAGGTGCACTTCAAAGGAGTTTTTAATTTTGCAAAGTAAACATACACATTCACAGCAATTTTCAGACTGCAAATGCAGCAAAAAATTAATATGCTTATATATATGAGAAATGATTTTTTAAAAGAAAAGGGATGGTACTTAATACTCTATGCCACATTTTTTCTTCTAGAGACATTCAAATTCCTCAGTTGGAATGCGTGACTTAAGTACCCAGACCAGTTACAGAAACCATAAAAACTACACAGTTTCTGTTTGTTGGAATTCTTTTTTTTGGTGGCTAGAACCTAGTTTTACTGTGTACAAAAGTAAGTCCCGTGACAATAGATTGTACAACTGACACACCAAGTTCAAGTAAATTTTGTGCTGTCATCACTGACAATATAAAATGTTGAATAATTTATTATCTCTGGATCTAGGAAAGACCTTGAATATTGCAAAACTTGGAAAACCACCAGTATTTATGGACAAGTGTATACCACACAAGTCAAGTGAAAAAGAATCAAATAGAAATTCATGCTAAGATTCCTTTCAATGGACACATGTATGAGCTTTGTTGACAAAAAAAAAAAACTTTCAATCAGTCACACCAAAGGCAAAGACATTATTAACCCATTGACTCCCAGGGGTTCCCCATCGACGAGTAAAATCGTCTGGCGTTAGACAGAGTAAAATGCTCTGGCGTTAGACAGAGTAAAATACTAAGTCTGGCTGGTTTCGGCCGGTTTGGATGTCGATGGGTTAAACGATTAATTTTGGCTGGAAAGTGGTGATTCTGGGACAAACACTTTGTCTGGAGGGGAGGGCACCACTGGAATCTGTGGATTAGCTTGGCTGGATTCAGTCAGCTTCAGCAAATCTCTGACCTGAAGGTGACTGCCACCAGGCCTCTCAACAGCTTCCAGCAGCAACCTCGCTTTTGCTCGACGGGCACTTGCCACCTTTCTTGCATTTTTCAAAAATAATTTCCTTCTGCAAAGGAGGTCCCTTTTGGCATCCTCATCGTCACTGTCAGGGCGCACTGCCACAGCCTTACTTTTCACAGGAGAGATCCTCTCTCGCCGTTCAAAAATTTCTTCTGTGCTCAAACCATTCAGTGCCCCCTGCCTGTTTGCCTTGTCCATCTCCTTGTCACGTTTCTCCTGGGAAAATGACAATATAGAAATGATGTATATGACTCGTTTGAAGATTAAGATTCTTATTGTTCTATTTTATTGCTAGGTAATGTTTAATTTTCTTGCTGTAAATACTTTTAAATAAACTCATAAACAGAACAATTTAACTTTATATCCCACAAATTGGGTGCCACAAAGAAAATAACTCTTTCGCCATGTACTTCCTGAAATTGTACAAAGGAACATATTAAGAGATGATTATATTTATCAGAAGATCAGAGCTGGCATGCAGGAATATAATGGTGTCACTTAAAACCGTGAAAAGGCTATAAATATCTCAAAGGAAAGTACAGCAGTATTCAAGCGCGCTTTCGAACGATGCCGATAACAATTACTGTAACCATACACTTTACCCGCATGCAAATAAGACGTTTGAAATAAAGGAACACAGTTTATTTTTTTCGGCGCAAAATTCAGATTAATGTTCCGCCGCTTTAGTAATTCCTTAATTCCTTCCGAGAGATCAGTCATTCATAAAATCCAAATGTATGCACTCTTGTATTTCAATTAAGTTACATATATGCAGGATTCATCCACAGTATGTTGTCACATATACCGGTAAATTATGAAAGAAATTTTTCTTGTCACCTATCAATTATGTTTTGGACTTGTTTTGAATTTTTAAGGTGAGCATTCATGTTGGGAAAGATTTTAATGAATTTTCAAGCATTATATAACAGTTACTGTACATGACTTAGCAATGTGATTGGTCTGATCTTTCATGCGGAATTGGATGGCCTTTAGGTGAATTGCTAAGAGTGTTTAGGTATATAATGCCTGTTTAAATGTTCCAAATTGCAATGATCACCATTGTGTGGCCAATACTTGCATTATTAATTGTTGTCTGGGTACTCTCAGATTGACACAGACTTTGCCTTAAGTTGGCTACGTGGCATATGATGATGATGATGATGATGATGATGATGATGATAATAATAAGAAAAACATTATTATTATTATTATTATTATTATTATTATTATTATTATTATTAACATTATTATCACTATTAGTATTATTGGTAAACTTTAAAACAGCAGCTGCTTTATCTGTTTTACTCCAAAAAAAGGGTAAGATCATGTTTCACTTGGCACTACTTAACAATTAGAGCCGTATCCCGCGAGGGCTACGGGTCAAGGAATGACCTATTGACCCATGGCCCTTGAGGACGAAGGGTCTAATTGTTTTAGTATCACCCAACTAGTTGGACAGAAAGGCAATAAAAATAATAAAGTTAGCAAATCCAAGTTAAAGACACATTTATTTGGGAATAAAACGAAAGAAAGTGTCACGCTTTTCGCTAATCAAAGACTATGAATAATAGTCCTCTAGTAGCTTAGCCAATCAAAGTGCAGGATTTGCAAATGCAGGATTTGCATTAGTCCACTAGTTGGGTGATACTAATAATGTTTGACATTACATTACCACTTAAATGATAGTTGCTTTGCATTGAGGTCAGAAGTGTATAATTTCTATTCATTTGAAAATTGTGTTACTTGTTCATTAGAAATCAACAAGGATAAATAACAAGAATATTTTTTTCATATTGCTGGTTTTCACTCACGTGATCAACAGCCATGTTTTTCAACGAAAACAAAAGGAAGCGTTTGCATAATAATAGAGTTAAATTCCCGGAGGATTTGGTTGGGGCACCAACATGGCCCCTTTTTCTTTGTTTAGGGGCACCAACATGGCGGTCGTGACATCATGTGAAAACCGAGAATTTGCAAACTGTGAATTAAAAGTAGAAAATTAAGATTAATTGTATGAAAGCTACATTGGAGAACAAGACCTTTGAATAATAATTATTAATATTTTTCAAAGGTCCATTACAACTATGAGTTGGACAATCTACATGGTAGCATGTTTGTTTGAATCATAATAAATTGGTCTTTAGAAATAGCAGGTTGCATTACGGACTTGAAATATACCTATTACATCTTGGTGCTTTCAACTTTCTAAAACAATATGTCACTTAATTTAGTGCTCAATGTGGGATTCCACTATTGTTGGTTTTCACTCACGTGATCAACAGCCATGTTTTTCGACGAAACAAAAGAAAACCTTTGCATAATAATAGAGTTAAATTCCCGGAGGATTTGGTCGGGGCTCCAACATGGCCGCCGTTTCTTTGTTTAAGGGCTCCAACATGACGTCCATGACACCATGTGAAAACCGAGAATACTTTAGAATTCTTTACATAGAGCAAGGAAGGAAGTTGTACGTGTGTTTAAAGCAGGGCTTTTAAGAATGACTAAATCATATGAATTAAGGGACTGTGTTTATAATAGTGAGGTACATATTCATCATAGTAAGAATATAGCTTGGTCACTGACGTACAAAAAATCATTATTACTTGACACCAAGTTTTGTTCTGCAAATTTGGTTGCACTAAAACGTGACAACATCTCGTTATTTCATTTGCTTTCATCAGTTTAAGTCAAATCAATTTTAGTGTTACCGGTACCTTTTGTGATGAATAAAGGAAAAAGCAGAGCAAACTTTCTCTGCCCTAAGGCAAGACACCATGCAGTGCCTAATAAGTTTGTATGGCATTTGTGATATGGTTAAGTACTCCTCAAGAGTTGATCAAATATTGCATTAGCAAAGTACATGTAAACAGCCTTCTAGTGCAATTATAGGCCCATTTTTTGGAAGTTAAGGGAACATTGTTCTTGGTGTGAAGGTCTAACATGTTTAGCAGCTTTATTATTCTTAGTAGCAATGTTCGGTATAGCTATTGGTAGTGGTTGCTAATGGCTGCTAGTGGCAGATCCAACAGTAGGGTACTGGAACCCTGTATTGAAAGAAATATTTTACTTTATGATGTACTTAAGGAATTGATCTTGTTCAAGTTCCAGAAATGCCTCCAGAACTAAACAATATGCAGTAATAGAATTATGCCCCCGGTTTGCATGTAACAATGTTAGAAAGATTAATTGAGAAATAAAATTTTTTCATGTACTTTCAATCCACCTGTCTTTAACAAGTTGGTTTTTTAAATAGCCGGTCTCTCTAAAACATCCTGGGATGCATTCCCACAGAAAAAAAGCAGTTATCCCATTCACTGTATCATAGTTGCGATTCCAATAATGATTTTTGCTGCACACAACACGTCACAGTTATGATTCCATACACATATTACATCATATTTATGATTCCAGTGAGGATGTTTCCAACACACATTTCACCATGGTTCTGATTCCAAAAATGGTGTCATTAACACAAACCACATCATGGCTATGATTCCAAACATGATGAAATGTCACGCAACACATCGTTGTGATGATGTGGTTATGATCAGCGTATACAGTTTGCATCATATTATGATTCTATAAATAGTCCAACATACACACACAACATCAGGGTTGTGATTCCACTGATGATTGTATGTGATCAATTTGCATGATGACTATGATTGTGTAATGATTCTCTGTGTCATGTTTACACCATGATGATGATTCATATGGGACGATTGCATCATCATATAAATCATCACCTATGATTCATTAGATTGAATTCCTGTGAATATGAAAAAGAGGTTTGTGATTGTGGGAAAAAAACTATAAGACTTGAAATATTGATTCTGAAGAAAGAAACGTGTATAATATTCAGAACAAATCGATCACACCTTCATGTATTAATCGGACTGTCCCCAAGCTATTAAAGCTCGAGCTCAATTCTCCAGCATTTTAAAAGTGTGGTAGCTATTGCCACATTTCACTCAAGCGCGGTCGAAAAAGTTGCTTTTTCCCTCAGTTTAACGATCTTCAACCATAAGTTTAATCTTTTGCATAAGGACAAACACAAAAACTAGTTTCATCATTAATAAGAATTTCACTCCACATGTACAATCAAACGTAGGCTAAGCTGACTAAGGTCTATTTCCTTTGGCCTAATATAATTCCTTTGGCGTGCAAGGTTAGGAATTTTTTCAGTCATGGGGTCTCACGTTCAATGAAGGCAAGATGTGAAGATGTTGAGATAAAATGCTGCTGACAGCTTTGAAAACTATTAAAGGTGTTCTCAGTAAATAATTCAGAGACAACTGGGAGAGAACAGAATTAAGCCATCTTGTTGAAATTAATTAAAACGAAAAAAAGACAAACAAACAACTGGAATGTAGAAACTATAACAATTATACCTCCTGATGCATCTTCAGTCGAATAAAGCCTGTGACGTTTTTCTCTAGTTACACTGTGCCAGCTCGAATGGAGTCCTCTTGAGTATTGAATGAAGGCTTAAGTTCCTTAATGAAAACCGTTTCATACAGAAGACATGCAATCAAACTTAGTTCGCCATTTCTAAGACTAGAGAAATGACTGCTTAAACTAGAGGTGTCAATACCACCATGGATATTAATAAGATGCTTGCCTATGGCAGAATACTTATGTCCCTGAATGTGTTGATGCGAGTGCCTTGTAGTAAAACCTACATAATCAGCATCATACTGATCACATTTAAAATGATACACAACGAATTGATTGTTAACTAAATCAGGCTTCTTCTCCTTTGGCCGAAGAATCTGTTGAGTAGGTTTACTGCGAAAGACAGGTTGATTGTCGATACCGATGTTAGAGCATAACATCATGCTTCAATTTTATTATATTTTCCAGTTCATTTTTTATTTTCATTGCTTGATAATGACTTAAGTCGAAACGTCGCATTTAAAACCTTCTTTAACCATTTTTTTAAAACTATGTTTAATATTTTATCGTAATGTTTTATAGTGAAGTTATATACAAAATCTCTTCGTTCTTTTCTACAATGTTTTCGTTATTTTTCCGTAGGATACTATTCTAATGTTTTGCTGTCACAACATCCATTTTACCAACCAAATTCGAGGGCAGCAAATGTAAATTGGGGTCTGAGTATAATTTATGGTCCCAACTTGGAAGAGCAAGGAAACGTAATTTAGAGAACGATCTGGGAAAATGAGGCTGTTAACATATCCATTATATCATTACATAACTAGACCTTTAAATTAAGCAACAAGATGCAGAGGACCGTAATGTTGTTTGCGGTCCCCTAAATTGACCAATCGCAGCCCACTGAAGTACTTACTATGTAAAAGATATGATAAAAGTAATTACTCTTCCATTAGCGTTATTAGCACGGAACACTAAAGTTAAAATTGATGGAGAAAATTAGGAGGGTTGTCAAACTGACTGATTTTGTCATATCACGCACGAACAGTGCACACATCAATCATAGTAAAGGAAACTCAAAGCAAGACTTCCTGTATTCATAAGTGATCATCGCTGAGTTCAAATTTTATGCCAACAAAGTATACAGTAGTCTTCAGTTGTTTCTTCGATTTCTGCTATTTGAAATAATGTATCTATGAAAAGGCAGAGAAACGTTCTCTGGATAAGAATATCAAAAGGCACAAGCTTGAGACCGCCTAAACTGCAGCTTTCATCCTGGTGTCGGCCTCTCGATATTTACATTTAAAAATTGGAAATACCATTCATTTCAAGGACTTCCGGTTACACTCTTTTGTGAGTTCAACTTTCAACTTTATTTAACTTTCTTAACTTTCGCAGCTTTTCAGAAGTGTTTAGGAGGGCAGATTTTGGTTCAAGAACGTCATGTTTTGAGATCAGCATTTTTGGCTCATGACTGAATAATTGATTGTTGTAGCACCCTTTACGTGCCATGTTAGTTATGAAATGTGTCCGACTACAATTCCATTCAACTTGCGTAATTTTCTTTTGACAGCGGAAACGTGTTTTAAAACTTTATTCAGTTCTATCGAAGTCTTTTTTTCAGACCACGCAGACCACGCAGCGATTTCCAGGAGAAACCATGGGCTTTAAGAATAAATAACCTTTGCAAGTTGAATTTGGGCAAATATTCCATATAAAATTGAACAAATCCTGCTTTTTTCGTGACCATAAAACCGAAGAAAAGCCACCTTTTTGACAGGCAAATGCAATTTATTGCTTTTATTTCTATGAATATTCTTATCATTTATATTTTGCCTTTTTTTTTTCATCTCAACGTGTTTTTGCAAATACAATTTATTGCCTTCATTTCTATGAATATTCTTTTCATTTATTATTTGCAAAACACATAAGTACTTACATTACTTACAACACAGCTCTCTTACACCACTGACATTGCAATACTTACCCTACTTAGATACTCTACTTTCAGGACAAAAATACACTACTTACAGTACAATACTTATTCTGCTTAGAATACGATGCAGCACTTAACTCTACTTACAATACAATACATGTCATCTTTTATTAAGAAAATAACTTTTTCATCGGTTTCCACTCACTTAACATTTTTTCTGGATGAGGAAAGTCACATGCAATTTTTTCAATATTATAATGAAACTTAAGGTACGCCATCAAAATCGAGGTTACGTCCCTCCATTTTGCATTTATATGTGAAAAACGTGACTACTAAAATAATACAGTTAATCGCATTTTTGCAGGGCATACAGTTTGTATAACCCAACAGAACAGATTCAAGGGAAAGTTCTATTTAAATTTCTATTACCACCCAAATCCAATTTGTGAGGGCGCTCCAGAGGGGAAATATCCGGTCGCAATACCAAACGGGGTGCTCTATGGTTTCAGGTTTACTGTCACAAAAAAACGGTCATCATGATGCTTAATACTCATTTGCATTAACAATGCATTTATGCCAATAGTTCTCTGGAAATCCTATATTGAAAACTCCTTAGCTTACTAGCACTTATATGCATAAGAAAGGGATACTGTAATAGGTAGATCAATCTCCGACCAGAGATGGTAGATGTTTATTCCACTTACAGTGCACCTTAGTTGGCTGTATGGCAACCGATTAACGCAAACTATCATATGTGAAACTCATCACCTTTTTTGTGTTTTGAACAGTTGCTCTATATTTTGAGATTTGACCACAGGTAACCATTTACCAAACTCTCTAATCTTTGACTTCCATGAACTTGGAATTGCGCATATAAATACTCTAAAACTACCTTAGGTATTAATTTGTTGTATAATGTATTTTTTTCCAGATAGTGCTTTTTTCACTTCTTGTTATCCAATTAGCCTTTGATCTTGTAGCTATACCGCGAATTTTATGCTCTCTCAGTTCTTGTAGCTCATTTTGTTTTTGGGCGAATTTCCTTCTTTTTTCTTTTGCAGGGAAATACATTCAGCTTTTGCTAAAGAAAGTTAATTTCTTTTCCCAGAAAATTTCTAGTCATATCTTTCTCTTTTTTCTTCCATTCTGCATAAGAGATAGTAGATAGTTTAACCCCGAATTTGAAGCTTAAGTGTTTCAAACAACAGACTTAACTGATTAGAGTGTAATGTGAATTACTAGCTTTGTACCCCATATAAGCATGTGAGCGTTAGCCCTACTAATGGGAATACATGTTCATTGCCGTGACTTTAACATCTTCAGTTCCCACGGCCTGCTCCCGTCTGACCTTGTAGCTCAGTCGGTAGAGCAGCGGTGATCTAACCCGGAGGTCGTGGGTTCAATTCCCACCCTGGTCAGAGATTTTCTCTGTCCTTGTGTGGGCCTATTTCCATTAGTAGGGCTAACGCTCACATGGTTCATATGGGGTACGAAACTAGCAATTCACATCACACTCTAATCAGTCAGTCAGTTGAAATATAGGTGCTACACGGCCAACGTTTGTAAAAACGTAACCCCTCCTTGTTTCAAACAATAGTTGGTCATTTATGGGAAAAAGTGAGAGACTGTAGATGTTCTAAATCACCATGAAATTTGGAATCATCAAAGTCTCATTGATACAATGCATCTCATTGCAAGTTGTAAGTTAGCACTTATCTTTATATTTTGCCTTTTTTCATCTCAGCCTGTATTGCATCTCATTGCAAATTGTAATATATCAGAATGTAACTAAATTTACAAATTTACTGCCACTTTATGCAAGGTCCCTTTCACACTATTTCATTTTAGTGATCACTTCAAAAGCGTCTGCTACTCTGGTCAATATTCGCACCCTTTATGTATAGCTCCTCTTTTTCTCTTCTTCCCTTTCACGTAGCATTTATTTCTTCATATTACATTACATGAGATTCTTTATAAATATTGCTAATTAAAGAGTCTTGAATTTGGAATCTTTTGGAAGTGTTGAGAACGCACTGAGGTTAATATAATAGCAAAAAACAAAGGTCGTTCGATTCTTGCAAAATCTGTAGTTCTAATCTCCGACATTTTGAACTTACCTAATTCCGGTAAACGAAAATCATTCACCAAGTTAGTAAGACTTTCAAGCAAACAGCATTCTTCAGTTTTTTATACTATACATGCAAGACGAGTGTCGTAGGCAGGTTAGGTGTAATCTTATCTAATTTTTATTTGAATAACTTCTAGTTTTTATTTATTTTGAATGTAATTTTCCTCCTCCTGCTCCTCCTCATGGAAACGGGGAATCGTTACTGCGAAGATAATGATTATTGGATTTCATAGTCCACCATTCACTAGTACGTGCACAATCCCATAATGCAGTAAAAGTTATCTACTCTTGGTTTGGGTTGTGCAAGGAGTGAATTACTCACGTTCAAAACTCACCGACCTCAGAGAGTTGGATCTAGCGAAACGTTACGTCACTTACTCACCAGCTTAAAATTTCAGCGTGTGAATGAATGCAGCTTATTATTTGTTGCCCAATTGTGTTAGATAGTTGGGGATGCTGGATATCTGTACAGCTGATGCGCGTTAAGGCGTGATGAAAGAATACGCCTCAAGGTCCGGAAAGGTTTTACATTTTCAGTAACCGAGGCCACGGTTTGTTGAAATATTTCTAGACGTTAAGTCACGTTTTCGCCAATGCTAAGGGTCCAGTACCCACATCGCTGCTATTACACTTTGATATAGTTTCGCAACGAAGTTACATTTTGACATTGTTCATACTTACCCATTTTTTAGCGGGCGCTCTCAACTCATCGAGTATTCTTGACAACCTCGATGGCAAGTACCTCAACAAGTTGAATTGTTTCTTAGCTCCAGTCCTGCAGAGTCCATCTCGCAGCAGGTTTATGAGGTGTTGGCGCGCTAAGACAGATGGCTGGGCAGCATCCACCTTCCACAGCAACTGTGATGGAAAGGGTCCCACTGTTACTATAATCAAAGTTGGCAGCTTCATATTTGGTGGATACACTGACCAGTCTTGGTCGAGTGAGTATTAGAAGATTAGAATGTTCATACTATTCAAATGGTGACAAGTCAAATAAGGAAATAATCTCTCGCGTTATTACAAGATTCGTAATATTAATATTTACCTCATACAATTCAACAATGTACTTAAATATGTGTAATAAAGAAACCACAACCCAATAAACGCGGCACTAAACAATTTTTTTTACCCGGAGAACATTCTTAGACGGATAAAAATACCACCAAAATATCACCTTGATTTCTCTTTGAACCAGCAGCCACTGTTTCTACTCTTTAAATAAATGTGTCGTTCTGATTCATTTTTGACCTCAAATCTTTGTATAAGTTGAGTTAATTTAACTCTTCTGCAGTCCCAAAAGTGCAATTTTCAAATCATAATAAAATAAATAAGGAGGATGTAAAAGGGCATTGCGAAGAACTTTCGTACCACAAAATCTTGAAGAGTTACTGAGTCGTATCTTGTAGCCACTACTGGAAGCAAAACGGATTTGATTCAAAATCAGAGTAAAAGAACTTAACATGAGGGCAAAAATAGAGAAGAAAGAATGATGTCTCGTTGGCAATCACGCAAATTAAGGCTTTACCCATTGTTTTATAGAACTGCATACAATTGTGTGCGACTATAGAGTACTTTGTAGCGAAAGGGCTTTACGTTTGATTCCAGTGAAAAAGCATAAAGTGAGAAAGCATAATCTTCTTCAGATTAATTATCCAGTGTCAAGTAAAATTCACTGTATGGTATGGGAAGATTGCACTTTGTTACTGATTAGCAGACCATAATAGTCCCTGAACGTCTTTTCTGTTGGTTATTGTCATGTCCCCGTCGGGATTCGCAATCCCTGTAGATGATCAATAATCGCCTTTTTAGTCAACTAATTTATACTTGTTTCGTCGTTGCCACGTCTCCACACATCGATTAAGGGTTTTTCATGGAATGGCTTTTTGCAGATGTCTTAAGATTTCTTATGGCAAAAGGTGGGGATACTGGAACCGGGCGTGATTGACTAGCTTACCGCAGTACCATGGTTTCATGGCCGGCAGTTCATGCATGAAAAACTCAGGTGGCTTGAACGGGATTCCAACCCTGACCGTCTGTGATACCGCTGCAGTGCTCTATAGGCCTCTTTCATAATGGCGGCCAAATAAGATAGAGCGGTTTTCAAATTAGTGTCGTAAAACCAAAACCAAAGTAATTACTTTGGCCAATCAAAAAGGACGGTGACAATCCAGTAAACCAATCAAAACTCGAAGTAATTACACGTAGCCGACTCAAAGTGCGGGAAAATGTGCAGACGCGAGCCATGATTGGTTTTGGTTTCACTTCCGATTAGTTGAAAAAATGGCGCGAGAACTTTGAACCAATCGCAGAGTGAAGTAATGCAAAACCGAAGAAATTCGCTAATTACTTTCTACACTCAATTGAAACCGCTCTAATACCAAATAAGGAAAGTAATGACAATGAAAAAATAAATGATAATATACAGACCTAGTTAAATCTGCTTGAAAAGATATAACGGCTAGTAGAGAAGAGGTTTCCTCACTGCCAGCATTTTCATGAAGCGCTGGTTTTAAATCGCGAATCAACAAGGTTTTCTTAATTTTACAATGTATATCAGACTGTCCAGTGGCTAAAATATCAAAGCGATCCCATTTAATCTTGTGTCCTGTTTGGGTCATATGATCAGCATTAGCAGAAGAATGGCTGTTACTGGTCAGCGCCCTGAAATGTTCCGTTTTCCTGTCTTGTAATCGACGTTTTGTTTTCCCGATATAGTAATCATCACAATCCCAGCAGCTAGCCTCATAAACTACTTTAGACCTAAAGGATCGGCTGAGTAGTTTATATTGCTGAAGAATAAGAGTGATTACTTAATGTCTTATGGCGACAAAAACGCCAGGGGAAAATTTCCAGGCCGGCAAAAGAATGGCACATTTATTTCCAATTCATCATAAAACGTTAAAGAGAAAGGGGCGGGAGGCTGGAAAAGGTCTGGAAAAGGTAGCTAAACGAGTGATGGCTGAAAGTTTTTAAAACTCGAGGAAGGTTGGTTTTAGTCAGCGACTTTGCGTAAATTTAACGGGGTTGGGTTTTTGCAAATGACTTTATTACACTAAGAACTTCTTAGCTCAAAATGAATGCATGTTTTTGAAGTTCTTTTCCCTTAATTGCATGAAAATAAAGCTAATTGTATTGTCTTCCTCGCCCACTTGAATAGTGAGGACCTACGAGGAAACAACCCGATATTATATTTCACAAAAAAACCACACTACAGAAGATGAGCATGACGGCAATGGACATATATCATACAAGACACGAACCAAATATAGAGAACGCCTGCTTGAAACTTCGTTGCCATGTTCCAAAAAGTTGTTTCTTTATACAAATACCTTTCATCGATCGATCCTGGCTTGGGTTCCAGTCCTTCCCCGACAAGTCACGCAAAAACGTGACAGACGAAATTCCCCAAGAGCTTAGCAACATCACATCGATGTTACTCCTTTAGGTCATCGGTGACCCCTAATTTTTGAGACATGAATCACTTACTCTTCTCACATTCTACAAAATATGATAAAATGAAATGTAGCAATGTAACAAGTTATCTTTTTTTACATTTTTCTATCCTTGTGTCCTGAATTCCGGAAGCGGTTATAATGGGTAGCGTTTGCGAAAATGTTCGTTGAGGATTAACTCTACTGTTTACAACACCCCCAGTGGCATACAATTGTTTTAAAAAACCCACTCCTATATTTCTATGCACGGAAACCTTCACTCCAACATATTATTGTTATGACTTTCGACGGATGAGTAGATGAGGCTACAACTCCTTATGGGCGAGTTCGATTGACCCTATTCCGGAATAAGAATACCTGGAGTGATGATTAAAACGGTATGTTTGGCGCGTTTCAAAGCAGCGAGGATAATAAAAATATGTTTAAAATAGCATTTCAGCTGATGTTTGACAATTCTAATGTGAATCTCCGTAAAAACGAAGGATTTCGAACTTATATTCCATGTATTCCTATTCTGGAATACGGTCAGAATCGAACGTACCCTATGTTGACGCATCTATCGAAATTAGGGCAATTTGCCCTTGCCTTTTTCTCCGAAACAAAGGCGGTGACCACCCAATTTTTTTTCATATTTGGAATAAGCAATTTATGACCTAACTTCAGGCGAAAAATGAAAACAAAGTCAATTAATGTGGGAAGATTTT
>NC_090890.1:53869202-53889202 GCF_036669925.1 Montipora capricornis | reverse complement strand
GCTCGAACTGTGAGCCTGAGTGTTTAATGCCGTCCGAGTATCGTAACAAAGCTCAGATAAGATACTAGTTACAAGGTAAACATAAAGTAAGAACCACTCAGGCTAAAGCATGTGCAACCGCCTGATACGCAAACCCAAAAACCCAGTGGGAAAATAGGAACGTATTCCCCAACCAAATGCAGGCGCACTAACCTCTGGGGGCTAGAGGTAATATAAGATTTCCAGACATACAATGTGATCTAAAATAAAATTTGAAAGTTCGAGAGCTGAGATGAATACATTACATCCTGACGAACCTTATATATATAATATCTAAATAACATCAGACTAATTCAGTGCCATAGCGGCACCCGCGCATTTCATGCCAACAGGAAAATATTTACATTCTTTGTCGCTATCACTTACAGTTCAGCTCCGCCGAATGTAAATACATTTCCTATTTATATTCATGACTCGTACACAAGGATGGGTGTGCAGCTCGAACTGTGAGCTGCTGAGAATACAAATAACGGGAAAAACTAGAGGCCTAAAGAAATAGAAACAGCTAAATGGCTTTCCAAGGAGTCCTCGACATACCCATATTTAGCGTTCTCTGAACGCCATCTACCGTGCCGCTTGAACATTCTATCCGAAATTCCATTATTAGCGGCGGAAGAGGCACCGCCACTCCTGAAGCTATGCCAGGAATAGCATTTAGGATATAGTCCTACGTCCACTAACTTCTCTACATCTAGAGTAAGAGAGTTTAGAAGCTGAGCGGATAAACTGCCTTCCGGACTTGGTTTGAGTATTACCAAAAAGAAAACCATCGCCGCCATTGGCAGATGTGGGCAAAGAGAGCTGTGCCTGAGACAAGTACTTCAGAAGATTAGCCCAGGGACAAAGGTCGGTACCAGTTTTAACAATTGGAACGACGGCGCCTTCACGATATTGATCAGTCTTACTACCTTCGATAAACAGTTCAAAGTATGTGGCATGGGAAACTACATCTTTAAGCTTAAGATTGGATAATTCTTCAAATCTCAGGAACCCTGCGAAGGCAAGGAGAGCCATGGCCATGAGCCTCGTGTCCACCAATGACCCGTCAAGACTCTGGAAAAACTTGAGCAAAATCCCCCCTGTGATAGGTAATTTTTTGGATGTCTGGTGGGACAGCCTCCGCCTGGCTGACTCTAGGACTTTCTGTGGGAGTGTATGACTAGTTGGAGACTCTAAAGCAGCAATATCGTGCGCCCAGAGGATGCTGTACAAGGCTGACTGGACCGGGGATGGAGAAGTGGACGCTTGAAAGACACCAAGCAAGTACAAGGCAACATAGGCGGGTGTAGCACAGTAATCTCGGGAAACTTGGAGGCCCTGGAGCGCCATCGTTTAAAGCTGTTGAGATTGGTGAGTGTAGTATTATCTGCTATGGAACCAAGGACAACTTCGGGTAACTTGTCAGCCAAACGGCGCAGATCAGGGTCCTGTACATGAGTGAGCTCGGTCCACATAGGGCTGGAAAAGACGTCTGGGGAAAAAACAAAGGGAGAGGATACATGATAGGCATCCGCGAGGAAAAGAAAGGATTATGATACGGAGGGATGGGGTGACACAGAACATGGGGAACGCCACCCATAGCGAACAGTAGTAGTAACCGAGGCTATGCCCATACGCGGCCACCGAGGCACACGTGACCTCACGTGAGGTAAACCGAAAAACTCTAAACAGAGATAATTGCCATCGAGGCACATAAACAGGGAACGAGACAGGCCACTAACTGTGAACATGATAGCTAAAGCGTTTAATGCAGAACGATACAATGAAACATGGAATATGACAAAGAGAGCTAAATATAGCGGATAATGACTAAAGAATATATCATATCATACGATTACATATCATGATTAAACGAGCCGACAGACGGACGGCTAGAACGTGGGATTTGAATTAGGCCCATCGAAAATAGAGTCAGTGGAGCCCCTGACAAAAATCCCAGAAACATCTGTGAAGATAATCGCACACTTAACATAAAGATTGTAAAGGGACTGAGGACCGAAAAGCATGGGCCAAAATGGAGATGAAACCCACTTGGGAACGATCAAGGTTCCCTCAGCTTTGCACTCTACAAGATGCCTAATTACCCGGGGAGCAAGGAACACCAGGGGTACCAATCAATTATTCTCCTTTCCCCAGTCTTGACAAAAAGCGTCGACGCCCTGGGCGTGCGGGTTCCAATAACGGGAATAAAACTTGGTTAACTTGCGGTTATTAAAATTCGCAAAGCAGTCCACAGTATAGGGACCCCAAATGTGATTAATGTGACTGAAAAATTCAAGGGACACACCCCAATCATCAACATCAATAATCCTACTGATAGCAACGGCGTGATTATTGAAGGATCTGGGGATCCAATCTACTTGCAAATCGATGCTATTCCTGAGGACTATTTTAAAGATAGACAAGGCGAGGTGGTGAAGATCACGCTTCATGCTACCGCTGCGAATGATAGATGAAATATTACGGTTATCAGTAAACCATTGGACTGCGCAACCAGATAATGTTTTAGAAAAGCTAGAAAGGCAAACATGGACCGCCTGAAGCTCACGCCAGGTTGAACTACGGCCTGTCTCGTCAGGGGACCAAGGGAGGTGACAAATGACGTCGCTCGCATCGGAATAAACAATAATACGCGAACCGGAAAATTGCTGACCAATTGGCCTTCCATTCAAACACCGCACATTTTCTTTCCAAAAGAGAATTTCCTCCTTAACAGAGGGGGGCAGAGGGAATTTGGAATCCCAGCTGGACTGGAGGACGATGGACATATGAAGAAATTTTGTCATGAGGGTGGTGGCGTTACCAACAGCTAAGCTAAACGAATTGATCCTGCCTGCAAGGGCAGAGAGTTCCCTAGCAGAGGAACAATTAGCTTCCAAAATAGAATTAATGTCGGACAAAACACGCTTGATTTTCTTCCCTGGGATAAAGAGCAAACCCTGGAAGAGATCGACGGTGAAACCCAGCCAATCAATAACAAGAGTGGGGACCCAAATATATTTTACCGAATTAGGAACAAATCCAGAGTGCACCAGGTCTGACTTTACCTTAGTGCTATGATCCAAGGAAGCCCGAAACGAAGGGACTACCCCCAAAACCGTCGTCGAGTTAAACTACAATATGGATGCCTTGCTGCCTCCAAGAGGCGACGAGAGGCCTGAAAAGCTTAGTGAAATTATAAGGGGCTGAAGAGAGCCCAAAGAGAAGGACCCGGAAACAAAAGTATCTAGTCTTACCCTTGTAAAACCAGGATAACCCCAGGAAGGACTGGTGAGGAGGAAAAATTGGGACATGATGATACCCACTCTTAATGTCAAAGGAAAACATGAAATGACCCTTTTCTAAATAATTCAGAGCAACCCTAAGAACTTCAAACTTAATACTCTGTTTCCATATATGCTTATTAATGAATCTGAGATCCAAAATCAAACGCTTCTTCCCTGAGGACTGGACAGAAACGGACAAGGGATTAACGTTACGAGGAATAACGTCCGTTTCGAAAACCCGGTAAGTAAGAAGCAACTCAGATATAGCCTCCTCAACAAAGCTCGGATGAACTAGGGCAGAGTTGTTGTTCCTCGAAAAACTAGGTGGAGGCGTAGAATGAAAAGGATTACGATACCCTTCGTTAATGACATCTAAAATAAACTGACTAGAACCAATCGAACGCCAAAACTGTATATGGTTCCTCAATCTATCTGGCACAACAATATTACAACTAACACCCTGTTCATATTCGTAAAAATCAAAATTATAATGTTCGGAAAAATAACTGGATGACTTATCTCTGTTCTGTAGGGATTGGGAGGGCTCACAGGCTATCACACGCGCTTGTTAGGCTGATTTGCTGACGACTGGTAGTTCAGGACGGGGCACTGACTGCGAAAATGACCAAACGTTCCACACGCGAAGCAGGAACCCCCTCGCAAGCCAGGAGATGCTGTGGGCCAGCTGCCAGTGTACGGATTCTGTAACGCTGTAGGAAAAACTGAGGGTTGCAGAAGAGGGACGGGAGAACTGGCTCGCGGAGCACCGGAAAACCGTGGAAATGACGATCCTTGAGAGAAATTGGGTCTCTTCTTTTGGGATTGAGCGCGCCTTTGTTTCTGAGAGGCTCTTGCTTCAGCCTGCCTTATTCTTTTGTCGTCATCGCTATCGTCGGCAAGATCTCTGCGTTGATATTCGTTAACTACTTCCCAACCTTCTTCGGCAGAATCCGCAATAAGGATGAGCTTGTTCCTGTGGGCAAGCTTATTCTCACCTTCTTTTAATTCTTCGAGGGCTTTATTCACCTGAGGCGGTGTAGCTGCAAGGAACGAGGAGGCCGACTGAACGTGATCAAGCACTTGTGAATTAACTTCGAACTGCTTTTCGTTCCCTTTCTTCGTAAATTTAGGCGCCGATGAAGCTGCTGACTTTAACTTCTTGATCGCCAAGTTGTTTTCGTCTACTAATTCCCTCTTCAGCGAAGAAAAGCCAGAACGTAATTCCTCTTTGAGGTCGGACAAGGATTTCGCGCGGTCTGTCATGTTTTCGAACGGCATGATAACGGCTAAAATTTGAAAGTTCGAGAGCTGAGATGAATACATTACATCCTTACTTTCCAACCATCTTCCATAAAACAAAATCTGGTCTCAGTTTGAATACCACAGAAATCGTATGTGGGGAACATGTAAATTTGTAAACGTTTCTTGGCTTTTGTTTTCAACTCTTGTGATTGGTCAAAATCTTTTAAAACAAAAAACACCGTTTCAAAGTGGGCTGTAAATGAATTTTATTGCGTTAATGGCCTTCCTGTAGGTTTATGCATTCTCTGTGTAAAAATGATAACATTCCTATGTGGGGAAAGCACCATTGCCGCATAAGAAAAGAAATTGCTATCCACCTTACACGGATCATTACTTAAAGTGTAATTTATGTGAGTTTTTTGTAAATTAATGTACAATGCTTTAATTGTATAAAAGCAAAAATCAGCTTCAAAGTCGTTCAGACTTTCAGATGTTTGACTGCATTGCAAATGTTTACAGAAACATGCCTCAAAGGGATTTTTTTCACGGCACCAACCTTTTCTTTTATCTTGGGTTTCCTCCAACTCCTCCTCCATAGATGATAGTGGTGTGTGCTGTAGTACAACAAGAAGGCATCTTCTTGGCTAACCTCAGCATTTTCTGTAACCAATTTTCTGCCCAAACTTCCCAACAATCTTTTACTGAACCAATTCCCAGCACTCTACCCTCTTCCAATTTGAACTGTTAATCAACAAATAAATGTAGTGAAAAGTTTCAGTTTCTTCGGAAAAAAATAATTCATAATCGGCTCAGTCATATTCCAAACAAAAAAATACTACTTACCAATAAAAGATAGAAGCTTTACATCCAGATACTAACACACAATATCACATGTCCCCAAAAAATACCGGTAATAATAAAGCTGATCACTTCTAAGGGATGTGGCAACTGCAGACTGTCTACAAATAGCGCTTTTAAACGGTGTTTAAGTCTAAGCACCCATTTCAAATAGCGCTGAAAAACAACACCTGTTGGGTTTCCAAAAATGGCACTCGGATACAAATCTGCAAACTATGTATTGTATTCACTGTCTCGTTGGCACTTAGCGATAGCTACCACTAGTAATAAGTGAGAACGTTCAAAGGCGCTCAAATGAGACGTTCTTATTTAAAAATGAAAATTGAAATTTAAAAAGGGTGTGCCCGTTTTGGAGCTGGAACTATTGATTACCCATCGTTCGAAAACTGCGAGAACAATGACGGGGCCCGCGGAGTAGCTTTTGAAGCGCGGGCACCGCTACATCTCTTCAATTAAAGGGATGTGGCGAACTCCAGAAATGGTTAGAATGCATCTAAGTTTACTTCACAGCATTCTTAAC
Organism: Montipora capricornis; assembly: GCF_036669925.1. Lineage (NCBI taxonomy): Eukaryota > Metazoa > Cnidaria > Anthozoa > Scleractinia > Acroporidae > Montipora > Montipora capricornis. Next base: position 53,883,277 of record NC_090890.1, on the reverse strand, counting down.
ACATTTAATTGAAAGAGTCAAGTGATTATCGAATGACTGGCGTCCTCATGGCCGTAGCTATTTAAAATCCTAAAAGAATTGAAGGAAATGCGAAATGCTAACCGCCATCGCAGGTGAGAGCCAAGTGACCTCTTTTTCGTAAACACAACGTTTCGTCAAGTTTCACACAAACAGTCTGGCTAGAAATGAAAACAGCAAATCAAAATGTGTTAACAAGTTCATGGTCAAATCCTTTAAACAATGAAAAGGTTTTCTTGGATGTAACAAGTAGAAAGGATTTGTATGAGGACTAGATATCAAGGGGAGTAACCGTGTCTATACAAGGTTTCTACACGTGCTTCTAACTTCTCTGAAACGTTGATTTGGTGGGGATGTAACAAAGAATAGTGCGTTGACAAAGTGATAAAACTCTCATTGTTAAAAAGTGCTAAAGTTTAAAAAAAAGGGGAAGAAAAAGTGCTAAAGTGCAATAAAGCGATCTAGAATGCCCATATAACAGGGGCACCCATGCAACGAGAATATAGTTCAAAACCACTTAAACATAGCATTGTTAAACGTATTTTAGTTACTGTATTTAAATGTAGATATAGGCATATTTTTATCCCCTAAAAATTTTTCATGTGTTCGGATTTCCTAACTGAAAGTCTAGTGATCCGAAAATTATAGGGATCAAAAGTTACCTTTTCGAAAATCATCTTCAGCCAGAAAAAAAGGTGACCTTTTTAGGTAAAAATCCGTCAAAATTGGGCAATTATACCATTTTTTAGATGTTCGAAAATCCTAGGACAGGCAGGAAAACAAGAAAACAAATGTTCCGAAAATTCTAGATCTCAAATCGTCTTCCGAACAGATATTTTCCGAAAATTGACGTTGGGTGCCCGTGATATAAGCAAAACTTTTCTATTATAAGCAGATTTATTAATGGAGTCTTTGACAGACCACTTCCAGCTCCTTTTCCAGTCAGCTTTAAACGCCATCTTAGAGGAGGGTTTGTCTAAGCTTCGTACAACAAATGGTGAGTCATTCTAGGCTGACATTACTCATATGTCAAGAGTTGACCTACCAGGGGCCTCGTAGGATGGGTTGATGTCTCATGGCTTGGGTTTTTCCTTTTCAGTGCCACAAATTCCGAAGGGCCTGCTTTGGAAATTATATCTGGCCCTTTCCCACCGGTTTCGTGGGATTAATCGGGAATGTTATAATTGTAAGTTCGAGTTCTTACTTGACTCGATTTACTAAAAATAGCAAAACGTTTGGAACCAAAATATAAACACACTGAGCGTAACCTACCATATGAAGCATATCTGGACTGTTTTCGTCCCTTATTCAAGCTCTGTTGAGGCCTATGTTAGGTGTCTAAGAATATGTACCACGGCTAATTATGGAAAAAAAACTACAGAAATTTTCACTTCACAGCAACAGTAAAAATAAAACGTTTCAACCACAGTAACAAATCCACTCTTGCTTACCCAGTGATTATTCAAATCTCCCCCGCCCCGTTATAAAGGAAAGTATTAAACACGTGATATGCCTATCGAAGCAGAACTCGTTATTAAACGATCGATTAATGGTCTAAGTTATGCAAAGATCGAATTATCAAGGCATAAGGAAAGCTTGAAGAGCCCTTGGTGGAGCTATATCAAATTTGTATGTCGAGCACGTCTTATCAAAACGTGCTTTACGTTGCTGCTAGCATACCTAAGCCAATAGACGCACTCCGTACGGCTATGAACTTATTGCTAACTTAGTTCAAGGCTCTTCCTGTTTCCATATTGATTTCCCAGTTGGTTTTGACAAAGCGTGGTGTCGTCTTTAACAGATAATGTTTAAAATAGGCCAAGTATAAAGATCTTAAAGCAAGAAATATGTGCACAGTTATAAAACAAAACAAATAAAGTTAAGTGGCTATGTAAAAGTAACTTTCTATGGTTCGAGAGCATTGAAAGAAACTGCCCTCGAGCTCTATGGCACAGTCTACGTCGTCTAGATTACACCTATTCCACCAGTGCCTGCAACCATAGCAAATACCATTGACAATTTTAAAAAAACTAATGCAACAAGGGAGCCACACTGACCTTGTATTCTGCACTGCGCTGTTACACAGCGGATCTTGATCGTCGTAACAATCAAACAGCACTTCTAATCTTCTGAGAAGATCGTCTGCACTGGCCTTTATCACAAATTCTCCTTTATTATATTCCGAAATCAAGTGCCTTGGAAATAATTTCACTTCACTGTTAGCTGTTCTAGTAAATGGACCGACTAGCGCATCAGCAACGACACGTTCGACTATATTCTAAGAAAAGAGTGTTTCCCACCGGCACGACACCACAGTTTAACCTTAGAAAGTAACTTGTCATGTCACCGCTGCGAAGGCCGGACCAATGAGGACCTGAGATATTTTGAACAAGTGCGGTAGGGCCAATCAAAATAAAATGAAAATCAAATAAAATAAACAAACAACTCAATGAGCTGTCAACAGGCGATAATTGCAACGTCTAGTTAATTCCAGAAAATGTTAGATAATTGCAATGTCTAGTTGCATGCGATGAACCGCTGGGAACGATCACGAGACAGATCAAGGAGATTTCCTTCGAGCTAGACGTGTCGAAAACAGTCTAAGGGAGATGGATTCGGAAAAGCCAAATTTTCATACGGCGAAACTGCCAACAATCTGGTGGGATCTCGTCGAACATTACCTCCTAGGCCTGGCGGTTATGTTTTCAGTTTCGCTGGCAAAGATCGGCTTAGCAATTGCGCGAACTTCCCAAAAGTCTTCGAAACACTACGTAATACTAATAGTATGCTGCAACAGCAATCACCTGAGGAAGAATAGATAGATAGGTCTTTGAACTGCACTGACGCACGCTGTAGTCGATTGACACAGTCAACATTTCTGCAACACCACAACGTTCACTACGTATGACATTTACTCTTTCTTTTAACCTATGGAGTTTATTTTTGAGTTTAAATCAAAATACTTCTGGGGTCATATAACTGCAACGCGACTAAATTCATCAAAAGGAAAAAACAAGACAATCCTGAGGTCCTTTTTCTGTACACACATTCCCATTCCCAAACCTAAATAAAAAGCATCATCTCGAGGCTCTGGAGAATAAACAGCATTTGTACGAGTTTATTCCCTAAAGGTAAGGTAAAGGTACACCTTATTTAACGTCGGAAGTTCCTTTACTCTCTAGAGAGTACTCTCCCAGGACGCCGACGGTGCGCCGACGGTGGACTCATGCAATATTTGCATGTTAAAAACTCTCTCTTTAATTTGAAAGGTTAACTGGCCCTTTTTGCTTTGTCAAATAACTATCCAGTCAGTATTGTAAAATAAAATATGGGTGGGGATGAAGTGTTCCCATGCGGGTCACCCTTTGCCCCATAGACTCACTGAACTAAGGTTGTGTGCCTTCTGATCGCGCACGGTTACCATAGAAACCAGACCCCAGTTGTTCAAACGATGGATAGCGCTATCCACCGGATAAATCACTATCCAGCGGATAAACACTAGCAAAACCAATTGAGTTATCCAGTGGTTAGTGATTTATCCGGCGGATAGCGCTATCCATCGTTTGAACAACTGGGGCCAGGGGTGCAACCCTAGATAGGTAAGGACCTCTCAAGTAAGAGGATTGTGGCCGTGGGGATTGTAACCCCTTGGCGAAAAGTCGAAAACAATGCCTATGCAGCCGTGGGGATTGTAACCCCTTGGCGAGGATTGTAATCTCGCATTGCCAACTTGTAGTCATGGCCTTGGGGATTGTAACCCCTTGGAGAGGATCGCTACCTCTCTTTGCCGAACAACTTAGTTAACCTACCTTTTCATGACTGCTAATGGAGTGCTTCATTTCCTACCTTATTACCCCACAAACTGTTGTCTGTTACACCTTGCTGTCATGGGTTAGGAACATTAACTTCTCACCGACTCTACATTTTAATTTCACATTTGACACGCACCTCTCTATGCTAAACTTGATTTCCGGCAAATTTAATTTAGTTTCAATTTAACAATGCATTAAAAAAACTGCGAAGTGTCCCAACTCCTGCACTTAAGGCTTGGGTTCACACAATATCCTCTTTTAAATAACAACGGAAGGGTATTGCACAAATCCCGTAATACACCTCTTTACCCCCCAAAATTCTGCATAGGCATTGTTTTCGACTTTCATGTCCCAAGAGAAATCGCAAACAATGGTTATGCAAAAGTTTTTTTTTTTTTTTTTTTTGGGGGGGGGGGGGGGGGAGTAATAGAGGTGTATTATGGGATTTTGCAAGTAGTGAATGGGCGTCTTTGTTGCGGACACCTCACACGCATTTATTTCCTTTAACTTGTCAGTATTTCCAACCCAACTTGGTATTTTGTGAAACGTCCCACGTTTGCTTCAATTGCCGGCTAGAGTAAACTGCACCCTCTTGCTGATGAATTATTATCAACAATCCATCAGTTTTATCTTTAATATTCTATTCCGTAACAAACACGAACGAAACATATCCACACGGTTTCTAAATGTAATTTTCCTCAATTATATTGACCTTAAAAAAAACAAAGTAGTCTTTATAAAATAGTGACCTCAAGCCAATAGACTTGTCCCATTTTCCTCATAATTTACACCCAGAAATTCGTCTATACTTTCACTCCGTACAGACAGTCTGGTTAACAACAACGTGCAGTCTTTTGTACTTCAGCTAAAATGAGTTACAGACACACCCTACTTGCAAATAGCAAACCTAAGACGTATCACTTACGCTGTTACAATTCCAAGACGAAAAATGTTACAAAATAATTATCAATTGAATAGGCCATTTCCGAGTTCACGGCTGCCTCCTCTTCAGAGCGAGTCTAAGTGCGAAGTTTTTCTTATGAAAATTAATTTTCATATGTAAAGTAGAATTAACATCACAAAAACTTTGCACGTAGACTCGGTTTGAAGAGGAGGCAGACATGAACTCGGAAATGGCCTATTAAATTAAATTTTTCACATTAAGATGCAATGGCTTGCGCAGGCCACAAGCATTTGAAGACAACAATAAATTAGATTATTTTGATTTCATTGGTTACCGTATCTATATCAACACCACTGTCTTGTTTTCGGAAGTTCCTGGTAGTCTGATAAAAGTTTTGGCAATTGAAAGAGTTCTCACTGTGATTTAGTTGAGAGTACTTAATATAGAAGTTACAGGATGGATGAGGAACGAGTGTTCAACTGATAAATTTCTTGAGTGGGAGTAAAAAAGACCAAACAAACAAACAAAACACTTCGTGAATAAGTTAACACGTCAAAGTTACACCGGCTTGTTTAAAAAGGAAAGAAAAAAAATCCGGTCCTATAGACCTTATTCATAAATGGCGGCCAGTTTATAATTATTTTGTCGAAGTGCAAATTAGCCTACCAAGCCTCGATACCATACAGTGAATTGAAAAGAATTCTTGCTCTAAAATGTAGCCTGTGTAGCAGACGTTTTCCTTTCCTTTGCCAAACGCTCGCGAAGTGGACGAGACGAAAATTACGAGAGATTGCAAAAAATAAAGGGGGAGGGGGTGAGGCGACGGAAGGAAACGCCTGCAATCAGACCCAGACATTTTACCGAACGCCCCCAGACAGACCGCATTCACTTGGGACACCAACTGTCACATTAGAGTAAATGATCATTAACTTCCGGTATACCATTTTTGACAGCTCGCGAAAAGCAAACAATTCGCGCTTTCCTTTCCAACGCAGAAAAATGATATGGCTTCGAATAATTGCCGCGTTTGTCATTGCTCGTTTAAAACGAAGTTCGGAAATTTTACAAAGAATCAACAGGGATATATGTCCACAGAAAACTTGTTCAAGCCTTCCAACAGAAAAGATTGCCGTGGTGTTGTGTTAGCCAATATCTTGGAAAGTGTTGGAATTCCTCTCGATCGAAGCGAGACCTACTCACATCGCGTTTGCAATCCTTGTGGAAGAAAAATCCGCAATTTGGGCAGTCTACATGCTTTGATAGACAAAGAAACCAGGAAACCTGAAGAAAATCCCTCGAGGGAAGACGAAAAGGTGCCAGCAAAGAGCAAAGACGCGGGAAAGAGATTATTTTGCGAGCGTACCCCAGATCAAAACAACAGATCTCCAAGCTTGAAGTCCCAACGTGTTAAATCACCCGAGAAAAGTATTTCGTCCAGGAAATCTCTAAGCTTTGGAAAGGATGCAGTGTCTCGACAAACTAGTGTTCAGGACGAGATGTTATCGAAGCTGAATATTGATGATTTGCCCGCAGCAGAGGAACTTCAAGTCAAGGTTGTTAGTTTGAATGACGGTAAGGTAAAAGTACATTTACCTTCTGAACTGACAATTAAAAAACTAATCTGTTGCCTGGCTTTAAAAGAATGGAAAACGGCTTCCAACCTAGTTTTGAAACACGCAGAATTAAGAGAGGAATTGAAAGTCTCCTTTGCCAAAGGCATTTCAGAAGAGTTCAAAAACTATTTTAAAGCAGGAACGATTCTGCAAGCCACAGAGCCGGAAGAGCTGGCAGCCTTTTCAAACAACCTGCTCGTCCAAGAAGTGCGAGTTTTTTGCCCACTGTGGCATCACTGCGTTCTAGGAGCAACCGGCCTGAAGGAAGACGACGTCAAAGCGTGTGGCCCAAAAACCAATTCAGTCGCTCTTGTAAGCTCTGTTGTTGCGCGCACGAGAAACAGTACAGCGTCTGCTGCGCAATATAGAATTTCGTCAATTTTATTCCACAGTGGCGCAAAATTTGAGGACTTAATTCGCTTAAATCGTCTTGGTGTTTGCATGTCACCTAAGATGGTTCTTTCAATGCAACGAAAAATGGGGGAGCAACTGGAAGCAAAGGTTAAAGTATGGAAAAAACGCATCGAAGACAACAGGGGAACTCTTCTGCTATGTAACGAGGTTGCAAGAAAGCAAAATATTCCTCCAAGTGGCGAATCAAATGATGCCATGGACTATGAAATGGAAGTCGATTTGTCGGAGAATAGCTTGAAACAATATGACTATTTTACTCCTGAAACGTATGCACAGATGCTAAAATTGATAAATGATGCGAAAGAAAAGAGAGGAGATGCTATCCCAAGCAACAAAAGTCTTCAAGAGGTCCTTACAAATTTGGAAACTGCGAAACTACCATTTTACAAGTAAGCTTAAATAATGATGCTGTTCTAATTTTGGATTTCCTTAGACCAACTGTAAGTAGGTGTGTAACTAGGGGAATTATATCATGCATTGATGGTGCTGCTGATGATGATGATAATAATGATAATAATAATAATGATAATGATGATGATAATTGTAGTGATAATAATAAAACAGTAAGTATATGTTAAGGATTTATTATTTTTCACTCAAAAGCTATGCTTTGTGCCCGGTGTTCTTGTGCCCTGCACAGCAGACATAAGATTTTAATTGCATATAATAGTAGTAATAATAAAGTGAAATGGTGATGATTACTTTTAAAAGGTAAATTTGTAAAAATAAAATAACTGCCATTAAATAATTTAGAATGTGTAAATAACACTGCTGTCACACTATTAATGGTACAGACCATTTAACCTGATGATGTACATGTTCTATTTCTTTTAAAAGACTGGTTGGTGATAACATTGATCATGAGACACATGCCAGAATACAAAGTAAGGAACACACAAATCGTTCAATTCACTGGACACACCAGTATGCAATTCTAGATAGGGTGCAAGACCCCACCCTTGAGAAGCACATAAGTCAAAAGGATGTGGATGATGTCCAACTCATTGAGTTACTGCCAGATAAAGATGTACAAGCCAATTTTCTTCAAAATTGGGCTATTCTTGCAAGTAGAATAATCACAAAGTACCTACCTTCTCTGAAATGTTTGAGTGATGTGGTAATTCGTCACATTCCCCATGAGTACTCCGAAGAAATGTCCAAGAAATCTGACACTGTGAGTATGTTCATGCTATATTATGTTTTGGGTAACATTTTAATTTAATATTGTTAGGCAAAATATTTGTTTTTTTTTGTTATTTCCATTTTCACCGTACCTCAATAACGAAGGGTATAAGGTGTAGTCAATTTGTACAACTGAATCTTCCACACATCAACAAATCTGAATGAATGAATGGCGCTGCCTTCTATACCCCATCACCCACTCTCCCTTATGGGAGTAGCAAGGATCAGTCCTCGTAGAACTTTTGTTTGAAAAACATATATTTTTTGCTTTTTTTCTAGTTTTGAAGAAACATCAACTTTCTTGTAAATCAACTTTTCATTTTTCAGTGCATGTTGTCAATGGAATTTCTCAATCCCAATGTTGCTGGTGACATGGCACAGCTCCTTGTACACAATCAAGAGAAATTTGTTCCGTGCCTTGAGACAGAAACCCAAAAGGTCATTCTTGAAAGTGTCCCTCTCCATGGGGATCAACTGTTTGAGGAGAGAGCCAGAAATACTGCATGGACCTTCAGAGATGGAATAGATGAGTACGAACGACTGGAAGGCATTGGTCATGAACATGCTGACTGGCATGCCAAAATGACACTCTACAAGGTGAGTGGCTTTTTATCAATTGCAAAAAGTAACAAAAAAGCATGACTGCAAATTGAAAATATTTAGAATATTAATAGAACATATTTTTACAACTAATTAATTAATTAGTTAGTACGTAGCTATTTGAACCAGTAATGAGATAATATCAAGTGGAATGGGTCTTGACTGTGCTCCTGGTCTTGAAAGGGAAATCATTTAGGCTAGTTTTGTTCTTTTGTATGATGTACATTTATGAAGTCTAATGACTTGTTACATTGTTTGTACTGCAGACTGAATTTAATACATTTGTTGACCATTCTTCTGTTGCTGAGAAAGGAACGACACGAGCCAGCATGAACCGAACGGGAAAAACCAATGCCGCTAAAGGTGTAGAGAACCACTATAATGAATACAGTGAGTTCCACGCGAGAGAGTTTGAAGCCCATGTGTGTGCAGCTTTCATGGAGATGACAGGGATGAAAACTATTAAAGGTTTGACATCTCTGTGATAAAACATTGTGCAGATAATGACTGTAGATGAGGACACAGAACGTGTGAGATCCATTTTTGTTCCTCGTGTCCCATCCACTCATGACTTGATACTAGGTTTTTAAATTAGACAAAGTTGTTTTCTATATTTGAACCCTAAAAAATCGACAGTGGTAAATATTAATGTAGTTATAAATGTCAACACAGGTTACATGTTTGAATTCCAAGATAAATTTGAGACAGCTTTATGGGAATTGAAGTAAGAAGTGGATAAAACACTGATGCCACCATATTGGGCTATGGGTATTTTCTTGAATATCTTCATTGTGAACGTATGAGCTGCTATTGCTTTTTTTAGATACACCCCAAATCAACCTACCACACACGTCGGAACTGAAGGCAAGCAGGGGAAAGTGGCTGATAGAGATTTGTCAGCAACTTGTCAAGAAGTTTGTGTTTGACATTAGAGAAATCAATGCTCTAGTGGACCAAACCCAACAGCTTGATAACGCAATGCGGGAAGCTCCTTTTAAGTGCCGCTTTGAAAATTGTGATAGAACATACGGCTATCACTCTGGACGCGTAAGGTACTAAAGTGTTCTTCTTATACATTTTACAGACTTTACAGTACAATACTTAACTCAAGATGGGAAAAACAAGTAGCTGATATGTCATGTTTCACAGCTATTTTCCAGGACGTACTATTAGTAAACTAATATCAATTTTTTACACTATAGTTGCAGGGCATGTACTAACTTTACTTGTGTTAAATATCACAAAGTGCCTCATTATTAATTTTAGACCACTGGAATCCTTGTTTCATATTGCTCCGAAAGACCTTTAATGCTAATTGTAGAGGAGACCTCAAGGAGTCCTGCACCGTAATTCAGAAATTGATTTTTATCAATAACAATTTGTGATTCGTAACACATGCATTAATGCATTTGTCCACAGGCATGAAGTTTCATCTCACAATTTGTCCTTTGATAGTGGTCATGATGATAGAGATCAACTCGGCTATTTCTTTTGCCGCATAAGATGTGGAGAGGTTTTCAAGACAAAGCAAACCAGAAAGAGGTATCTTGACGAAGATTGTACCCATCTTTGATTTAAAAATACTAAAATATTGTTTCAGAAATGTATAAATTAGTTCCATTTGTTACATGATTTCTTCCATTCTGTCAGGCAAACATTTTCAGCCCTTCAATCAAACAGTTCAATTCACGTTGGAATTTTTATTTCCTTGGCTTAAATATTTCAACTATGTAAGTGATCGGGATAAAATGTTCTTGGCAGTATCAAAACAGAAGGAAAACGCTGTAAAAATTGGGAAAGTGATTACCAAAGGTCAATCTCATGCTGCAAAGTAAATATCAGCAGTGGTTTTGCTTATACCATTGATTTCATAGCAAGGTGATAGCAGAACTTCCTTAGAGACTCTGTTTACTGAGATAATTGAATGAACAATGATTTGAATTTTTTTTATAGGCATGAACTTCAGCAGCATCAAAAAGCCTTTGAGGATGAAGCCAGTGATGGACCACCCAAAGATTCAAATGAAGATTTTTTATTTAATTATCACAGTGCAAAACTTGCTTTTGGTTTCATATTGTTTGAGTTCAGTGATGCTATCAAAGAAGGAGATGGCCACAGGTTGTTTAACCTCTATAAATTAGCTCTTTTAATCTACAAATGTAATGGCCATTTCAAATGTGCCTACATTGTGCTTCTTTACTTAGTTAAGTGCATTGCAATCCTTTCCAAGTTCCAAGCTTTTAGACTTAAGTGGAACCGATTTTTCAATAGGAGTGGAGGTAAGGGGAAGAATATACCCTTAGATCTTGAAAAAGAATTTCAAAACAAAGATCTCAAGGTTACCTGGGTTGCACTGGGACCAAATTTAGATGAAAATAATGCTGAACGCACTGCAGGCTGCCTGGAGTCCATGAGGTTAATACAGACCTCTGTTGATCGTGACTGCAATAAAGATAAGCGGACCAGCCACAGGGCATGCCCTAAGGAAGTGGAAGCAGTTGAGCAGATAACAAGTGACTTGATGGAGGTTGAGGCCTTCCATAAGCAGGAAGGTAGAGAGGGATATCCATCATTTCCTAAATTTGAAAGAAATCTCTTAAAGAAGCTTGATTTCCGAGACCTTCATAAGTGGATGAAAGAGCATCTTCAGCTCTGGGGATCAATTTATCAAGAAAAAGACTAGTCCATTTTGTAGTGACAGTGTAACAGCTGCAGTAACTGTGAAATTAAAAAAATGAGGGTTATGCTACAGGGAAAATTGAAAACCAACTTTTTCTTAACCTTGTATTGTTCTGCCTGTGTTTTACGTGCCATAAGTTCAAGATTATGAAGGATCCATCTGTATACTATAATTTCAGTGCATTCATGGTGGAGAGGTATATGGTGTACTTATTACAGGTGAACTGTTGTTGACAGGGAAACCCCATAGAGACAGCTGACTGAAACACCAATTCTTTTTACATGAACCTTAGTATGGGTAACCAAATGGTGACGCGAGAAATTAGGGAATAATTTCACACATGTTTTGTCCAAAATCAAATTATTTCCTGAGCCTCTAGGCAAGGGAAATTATTTGAGTTTGGACAAAATGCAAGTGAAGGTATTGCCTAATTTCATGGGTTTACCATTTGATTAGCTATTAATAACATGGGTGCCAATTTACTCCTTAATTTTCAAACCTGGATGCCATTTTAGCACTATATGAAAAGTTGCCATGGCAATAATGTAATTTCACATGTGAAATTATAAATTAACGCTGAAATTTTACGCCAAATTTAACGAATAATTTGTAACCCATGTTATTACATACATAATTCATTTTACATGATACAATTTAAAGAACTGAACTGAGATGTACATGTAATATAAATGAGAATAAGGGCTTTCTAATAAATACTGTTACTCATACACATACACCTGATTAAGATTATTATTATTATTATTATTATTATTATTATTATTATTATTATATTGCAAAAATAACTTAGCAGATTAATTGTATTGGTCACTGCCACTGTCAGAAGAAGAGTCTGAAAAATCAATGTCAAAGTCCAAATTATTTACATCTAAAGGCAATAAAGTTGGGAATTGCTCCTTGTTGTTGAAGAAAGCAATGGTGTCCTCAAAGTTGGGAATGTCAAAGAAAATCTCTTGCAGCACCTCTAAAATCTTTATTGCGTCCTTCAGAGAAAAAACAGGAAAGTTTTCTGTTATGTCTTTAACAGAAAAAATTATGGCACAATTGTTGGAAATGTCATCCACAAGTTGAGGTGAAAAGCCATGTGTAGAAGTGCTGTCTATTGAACACAGTTCAATTGATTGACTTAGAACTTCCATCAATGCAACCTTTACATCATGTTTGTCATCTGAGGTAACTAACCTCTTGTGAGGATGTTTCTCCACTTCACAACTTTCACTAGCTATTTCAAATGGCAAAATTTCACCATCACATTTAGTACCACCACATTGACAATTTGAGCTGCAGTAGCTGCAGCACCCATGAAGTGGTTGCTGTGGCACAATCGAATTGTCCAGAGATTGGAATGCAGATACCCTGTAGCAACCTTGAGCACGAACAAACTCCTTGACCTGTTTTTCACAGGGGCCAAGTTGCTGCCCATGATAAAAGACCACAATGTGGGATTGCAAACCATCCCTCCCAGCTCTCCCTGCTTGCTGCAGCTGATCTAGGATGGTCCTTGCTGGACCCCAGTTAATAACATAACGTATGTCGGGAAAGTTTATACCCATGCTAAGGGCACTTGTAGCCACCACAATACGCTTCACTCCATTTTCTTTAAATGATGCCACCAATCTTTCTTTACTCGCTGGCCAGGAATTTGAATGGTAGATCCCAATCAGACAGTTTTTGTTTTCCTTGTCTCCAGAGTAAATTGCATTGCCAAGCTTCATCATCAGGTAATTAACAACACTGGCAATTTCATTTAAGGTGTTGCAGAAGATTATGGTTTTGGGACACTGTGTACCTTTATTCAACACCAAATCTACTAGCCATTGCAGCTGCTGGAACATTTCGCCCTTTTTCACTTTCTTGACTGAAAATCGCAAATTTTCTCTGTTGGGGCTCACAAGGACAGTAAGAGCCTCTGGTTGAAGGCAAAGTAAATTTTTTATGGTGGCCTGTGTGCTATGGTCAGCTGTCCCAGTAAGTGCAGCAATGGGTGTCCCTAAAATAAAGCAGCAGTTGACAATTATTCACAGAAGTGGAGGTATGGTTGTAATGTTGTCATCCTCCTTACTGCAGTTAACTTCTTTTTGTTTTGTTTTTTAAGGCGAAAGAGGTTGAGCTCTAGGTTGGAAAACCCTTTTCCCTGAGAGCCGTGATTGTCTTTCTAAAAAGTGACTGTAACAGAATGCCTGTATGTCGCTAAAATGTAGAGTTTGCTAGCTTTTTTAGAGTTGGGGAGGGATCGTAGATCTTTTTCACTGACACTGAGGTGAATAATTGTTTTAGTATATACCACACAAGCTGAATAACTAGCGGACCAAAGAGTAACTTTATTTGTGCCAATATACAGGCGAAAGCCATTCTGTTTTTCTTTGGCTCCTCGAAGGTGAAGAGTACTTCACTAATGACCTCCGAGCTAGCCAATCAGCGTGCCCAAAAAGTACTATCCACTTGTGTGGTATATACTAACAGTTAACATTAATACTCAAATAGAGCATAGTCAATTTCTTTATGGGTAACGACAAGGAAGAACCATTGAGTACCTTATACTGCTCACATGAAAAAGAATAATTATAATATCCAGTGAAAATCTGCATATAAGAACCTAGATTTCTTGAGGTTAGGCAGGACAGCTTCGTATATTTTAAGGTATTAATAGTTTTCAAAATTCAGACTGATTAGGTTCCATAAAGGTCCAAGAAGAACATCGAAATATAATTATTTTTTATTTTATAATAGATTTAGAGTTTACATCATCCATATTGCACTGTAGCTTTATGGAAAGCATATTTCTAGTGAAAACCCCCCAAAATGTAAGTTAGGGCAAACACAATGAAGCCTAT
>NC_090890.1:53851702-53864202 GCF_036669925.1 Montipora capricornis | reverse complement strand
TGTTCTTTCTTTAACTTAGTTGGAGGTATTTGCGATTATGACAAGCGATATCCCAGTGGTGATACCGTGCCCCTATCATCGTGTGACAGAGGTATTGGCGAATATGTAAGGAGTGTTGGAATAAGTGATATTTCCTCCGAGGTTGAACTTATTCTCGCTTGTGCTTCCACGTTTCCCTTTCCAAGTAAAATTTCTGCATGGACAGTCTGTCCAACGCATCGCTCTAGCTTGGGAATTGGTTGGCGAAGGGGAGCAAATCGATGTCGTGTTCCAGCTGGGCTTGCTAAGCATACCAACAAAAGGAAGGCTGCTCGTGGTACTGGCAAGAAGGAGTCCAAGGAAATTCTCTGTTACACAGGGGTCTTTGTTCCCGCAGGATCTGGTATGTAATCAATTGTGTTAGGAGCAAGAATGGCACAGTCGGTTAGTGCGCGGCCTTTGTGCAAGAGGTCCTGAGTTCGATTCCCGGATCTCGTATCCTTGTTTCGACTTCTTTCCTTTCCGTGTAGCTAAGTAGCTTTAAACTCTCGTACAACGGAGCACTGATGGAGAGGGGGGAGTAAAATGAGCGCACCGTCGACCTCAGGTTTGCCAGTTGAATTACTGTTACGAGTTATCGACGTTAAATATGGTTACTTTACTTTACTTTACTTTACTCCGAAGTTAAGCCGCGTGCGCTCCGTAAGCTGTGCGTGTGAGTACAATCGGAATCAGAAGTTGCAAATCTAACATATATTTTCACTCATCCGGATTGTAATTGGCAAATTCATTGCTATGACTAGAGCTGTCACTGAGTGGTTAAGAGATGCTCTGGGGTCGATCAACAGGAGATGACTTCTGAGGCAGAGTTTGCAATGTTCGGGAACCATTTTGTGCACTGTTGGATATCTGACAAACGTTCTCATAGTGAATGTAAAAATTTACAACACAGATCTACATAGGATGGTGTGTGCCTTACTGAATAATTATGTGTCATCTTATCTGTAGGTATTTGTAGAGATTGCAGAGAGATGCTTGCAGCTAGCTTACTTGGTGAGACTAGCATAGCAACGCCTTCAAGCGTAACAAAAGAAAGTCTCACACATTTTTGCAGAAATGTCTTTGGTAAGTCTGTACTTTTGGTCAAGAGATCCTAATTTTGTAAGTTTCCTGCGCATACTTTGGCCATGTCTTGGGAAAGTGTGTGTGGCTTTTGGTGGATTTGAAGGATTTTATTTTTTAATTGGAATGACTGGGGCCAAAGGAATGGTGACGTGTATAAGGCCAAAGACCAAAAAAATTCAATTAAGGAGGCTCCCTAGAGTTTTATGGCTGCGTGCAAGCTGGGCACTGGTATGGCGCATAAATCTGTGACCAAATCTGTAAAATTAACTGCTAATTTTCTCGCATTCCCTTGGGTAAATTTGTTTTAAATTGGCTCAGTTCTAACCACGTACAGTTCCTATCAACTACCCTACATTTGTTAAAATCTGTCTGAATATAGTAAAGGAAAAGACACATTACAGAATATTGGCAAAAGCGTCTCAGCGACCTTGACTTTTTACCGCTTCAAAATGTCAGGCAATATCATTTCCATAATGTGGCAAAGAACAAGAAAATTCGCCGAAGAAAAGTATAAATATTAAGGAATTTAGACGAAAAATAGGAGTATATCTGCCTGTAATTAGATGTGATGGTGCCATGACAACGTCCCTAATCTAAAAATGAACACCCAAAAAATAACCCATATTATATCGGTACCCATACTGGTAAATCTCTACAGGGAAACCTTCAAGAGAAATGAATTAGGTTTCTTTCCTGTAGTCACGGTATTCACAAATACTCTAGGGAGGCACCTTAAATACATCATGGCAAAAAGCGCGAAAGGATCCTATGGAAATGAATAACTTCCTTCGAAAACAAATAGGTGGATCATATAGCTTTCAAGAAAAAAAATATCATTTCCCTCTTAGGGTCCTGTTCCTCAGAGTACTCCTCTTACCCCGGGTCAAAATTTGTACCTCCTTAGTGATATGTCAAGTGAAGATGAAGAAGTTTTGTTGAGAGTAGACGAAAAGAAGCCCTCTCTAGACACTCTAAACACCTATTTAGCAGCAAGAGACATAAGTCCAGTAAGATCACAGCTGCAAACCCCATGGGAGAAACCGCTGTAAACGGAGATGCTATCACGAGCAGTGGTTTACATTTATACGCTGCTTCAAAAGCTTAACTTATATCCACCCCAAGTTCTCAAAAATTAGAGGTTCCTGTTGACCAAAATGTGTTGCTGGTGAAGCATGCAAACTTTTTATCATACTTTTCTGGCATATAGAAACTTGTAGCTTTGAATCAATGAAAAAAACGAAAACAATACAAAACAAAAACAATAAAAGAAGTGAATTAAAAAAAAAACGCAGGTTGATGATGAAACATTCCTGGGTTTTGTTCTATCCATTGATTTAATTGATTTAATAATAGAGCATGGATAAGTTCATTTTCGGTTTTTTAATCCTTAAACAGTAAGAGAACTGAGAAGCCTTGTTTTTAATTGCAGGTGCATGTTTGTGAGGGTTCAACTGTGGCAGATCATTGCAGGTTGTTTGCATTGAGTGATTGCAAAGATCCTGCTTTTTATGATGACTGCAAACACAGCCATGACGACTGTTGCGATCACTGCGATCACTGCGAGCAATTGTTAGCATCAACAATGGATGAAATAGACAACGCAATCGTTAAAAATGAAAGCAATTTATCAGATGACGATTGTGAAGAAATGCGTTTCTTAGTAAAACAGACAAAAGCTCAAATAGGATCGTCGAAGGCACATATTTTATGTTCAATCCACCAAGATGCAGCAAGAATTGACTTCCTGGAATCACTTAACGAATCCTCTGTCCTTGTCATCCAGGACTGGGCCATGAAGTATTTGCCACGGAAGTACCGCGAGAGCCAGACAGACTGGTTTGGAAAACGAGGAATTCCTTGGCATATCAGTGTTCCGTTTACGATAGTAAATGACGAAATACAGATGCTGACATTCTGCCATATTATTAAGGCCTTCAGTCAGGATAGCAATGCCGTGCTCGCAGTAATGGCAGACGTGATCCAGCAGCTGAAATCCATCATGCCAAGCTTGACAACTGTCTACTATCGGCAAGACAATGCCCGCTGTTATCACTGCGGGCACGTCATTATTAACTCAAGCAAATTAGGCCAAAAGGAGGGCATCGTACTCAAGAGGCTTGACTTTTCAGATCCACAGGGAGGAAAGGGTGCGTGTGACCGCAAGGCAGCGACCATCAAGTCTCACATGAGAGTCTTCCTAAATTCAGGAAATGACATCGAGACACCAGAACAGATGTTCAAAGCCGTGGTATCTTTCGGTGGAGTACCTTCCCTTAATGTCACGCTTTGTGAAACGTTTACAAGTATGGAAACTCCAGCATTCAAGATAGATAATGTAAGCCTTTTATCCAACATAGAGTATTCAGCTGAGGGGATTCGCGTGTTTTGGCCTAATTTGCTTGAGCTAATAATGACGTGCCCGAAGTGATAGCAGCCGGCAGTGTCTTGCCGATGGTAGACGGTTGTCAAGGTTGGCATGCTGGATTTCAGCTGCTGTTCACGCTTTGTGAACTGTTTACAAGCGTGGAAATTCCAGCATTCAAGATAGATGGTGTAAGCCCTTTATCCAACATAGAGTATTCAGCTGAGGGGATTCGCGTGTGGAGGGCGTGCGGAATCGGTCCGGGTAAGATCGTGTATCAACAGAAGTCTTCTGGACAAGGTTCAGGCGCTTTACCGGCCCCTGTGGTAGCCCAAGTACACCGAAGTAATTTTTGATCGATAAAAGGGCGAACAACTGCTTCCGCGAAGCCCTCAGGGGATGAAATAGAATCCACAGGCTCGGGAGGGGAAGATGCTTCGACTAGCCTTTTTGCTTGTCCGGAGGACGGATGTATAAAAAGCTTCATTATGCATTCCTCAATGCTTCGTCACTTGGACTGTGCTAAGCACCAATATACCCCTCAGCATGCAACCTTATACGACAAAGCTGCTGTCCAATATGCAGAATAACTGGAAGGACAAGGAGCCACTATGGTACCCGTCATAAGTGTCCCTACCAAACACGCCAGTGCACGAAATCTGGATATCGGCTGGGCGCTGAAAGTAACTGGACCTCGACGTACTAGGTTCACAACGGTCATTTCTTACCAAAAAGTTCAAACTCGGAGAGATGACAGGGCAAAAAGCTGATCCGGCATCAATGGCTCGATCTATGATGCATGCAAAAGATATCAATGGTACCAGGATGTTCCACAGTGACGACTTCCTGACAGCCAATCAAATAGGAGGATTCTTTTCACGTCTTCCGTCAAAGAAAACTCTCCCTGACGAAGAAATCGAAATCGAGGTGATGGAAGCTGATAGATATGAGGCTGACATTGATACCATGATATCCCAAGTGATTGACGATCTCACACCAAGGCACCCGATTGTGTTTGACTCTTTCAACCTTTGCGAACTGTCCTCTAAAGGGAAACTAAATACCCTTGCAATCCCACTCCTAAGAGAGAAGTGTTGTCACTTTGGTATCGCTGTTGACGACATCAAAGTTAGGCGCCGGAAACCGTACATCGAAAAATTAAAAATGCTCAGTGATAAGTGTACTTGTAAGCAGCTATGATTAAAGTAGTATGTATTGGATTAAGTAAATTATATCCAAACCAGAATTCGACATTTTCTTTTCAAAGTTCTGGTCAGGTGTTCGTTTCTTTGCTGCCCATGATTCTGTATTATTTCACAATGCAATGTATGATAAGGAATTTCAAGATAACATTTGCTAATTGTTTTTACAATACGCAGTTCTGTATACGAGTTTTAAAAACGCGACATTGGACTTTCATACTTGCGATTTGGTGGGGTTTAAAATCCTTAAAATTGCCAAAAACTAACATCGCCTGGGTTCTTTATTTAATGGGATAGCATTTTGTTCTGCGCAGTCTTATGTCTGCTCTCTTTGAACGTTTTATGTTGTGCGTGCAATATAGTTACTGGCCCCTTTTTGACAACTTTTTCCCCAAACTTCCCGTTGGCCGTTCTCGTCCTCGTTATTGCATCTCAGTTTGTCTCAGTTCTTTACGCGCTGACAATTTTATTCTTTTTGAAAGTTGAACTTAATCGAATATCTAGTAAGGGACCCGATATGCTACTTTCGTGTAATCAGAACTCACTTATCTCGCGAAACAGTTAGGAATACAGTTTAAAATAGTAGGGCTCAATTTTTTGTCTCCATTAGCAGAGCCTGACTGGGGTTTATTACGTCCAAATCGTTGCGTGACATCCTTAAAGGGGCTAGGTCACGCAATTTTAGGCAATTTCAGCACTGATCGAATGGTCATAGAATTAACTAAAATATTAAAATAACTGTTCAAAACTATAGAAGAACTCTAACAAAACACAGGGAAGCCAAGAAGGGACATGGATGAACAAAACTGGAGAGGATTTAAATGGACTGAATTTGGGTAAATTTGAAAAACGTCGGCCCACCTTTTTTCAAATTTATATCAGTATATATCAAAATGTCATTTACACAGCTGGAAAATCATTCTCAGTTGTTATGTGGCCATAATTTTGCAAATGAAAGACTCTTCCTCTGCCAATTTTTGGACGTTTAGAGCTCATAATTAACAAAATTAAACAAAATTACCTAATATAGCGTGACCTAGCCCCTTTAAGGTTTTTAATAAATTCTGATTTCAACCTTAAAAGGTTGAAATCAGAATTTATTTTACCACAACCACCACGTAAAGTTTGTTTACTTCATTTCGCACATAATTTATTTTTAGGTTTGATGCTATGAAAAACAAGCGCAGGATTACTGTGAAATTGATAATGATAAGTCGCTCTTCATTCCTCACTTTAAATTAAATATACACGCAAATATGTTTTCTACATGTCAGTTCAAGTGCAAAAAGCCCTTTAAATCTTGCGATCGCATTCATAATACGCCAGTAATTGAAAAACGAAAATATCTTGAGCAACTGAAAAGAAGTGGCAGAAGTCACGGCTTGACTTCCGTGACACCATTTACACAAGTTGACGGATTGTGCTGTGACTCGGCACTAATTTGTATATCCGGATTAAGACCAACGTTTCTACTAACTAAATCTAAAAATTTCGGGCGATTTGCTATTTTACCGGGAATGGATATTTCCTTCTGAAAAAATGCACCGAGCCGGGAATTTCGACCACGCAAATTTTTGCTAATTTTTCACGGCTTTCCCTGAATTTCTGTTTCGACACAGAAGTGAATGTTTAGGCTCGAATTACTCGTTGACACGTATCAAAGAAGTTTCTGGGCACAAATGTGAGGTTAAAAGCGATGCAAACTGAAAATGGGGATTGATTTGAATATAGCATCTTACGCTAAAATAGTGGAGTTTTCTCTGATCGCGGAGGCCGAACAGAATTTCGTCATTTTCGGGAATTAAAATAAATCTTTCAAGAAAAAAATCCCACCACGTTTCTTACAGTATGATAGGCTGTCTTTGTATGAAATATGAAGATTTTTTTTTTTTTCATTATGTGCCAACCTTTTTTATTTTCGGTCGGTTTTAGTGGACATTTCCTCTTAAGTTCACTTGAGAATGCAAAATAAGTGTTTTATGGGAAAGCAAAACAGTAATAAGGAAAATCATGCCGAGACTAGTACAATAAATATATGTTGTGAAAATACCTACCAAATTTTGTTAGCTAATGTTCTTCCTATTTCTTTGTTTTGAACAATCTAAAATTGTAAGCCACTTGGCAAACAGCTAGGTAGTTCTAATTTATGCGTTACAACATAAAAGAAGGAAGGGTACTAGGCAGCATTACGGTATGGACCTACGAAGATATTTAATTAACTTTGTAATTGTTGAGTATGTAGGGACAACATTATAATTCTGGTTAATTGACCGAATCGGATATAAGATTGAATGCATTTTCAAAGAATTCACAGAACAAAACATGCATTAGTTTAGCAGCTAGAGTGGTTTTCAATTGAGTGTCGAAAGTAATCTGCGAATCGCACTGATTTTGCATTACTTCACTCAGTGATTGGTTTAAAGTTCTCGCGCCACATTTTCAACCAATCGGTTAAGCAGTGAAGATGTGAAGCCAAAACCAATCGTGGCTCGCTCGTGCACATTTTCCCGTGCTTTGTGTCGGCTACGTGTTGATTGGTCTACTGGATTGTCTCCGTTCTTTTTGATTGGCCAACGCAATTACTTTGGTTTTGGTTTTTACGACACTCAATTGAGACTCGCCCTATCTAGCAACTGCTTAACCGATACTAAATGTTCAGTTGGCAAAAACTCCAAACCACCAACCTGATCTCAGGCTGTCCAGTGAAATTACTTCTTGTAGGAGTAATCTTATAAGCCTTGTTTTGTTTCTACATAACAAGTAAACTTTGAAGTAAACGAGACACTGAAAGAAAAGAAGATCACAAAGTAATTCAATCACAACAGTTGATACTGAGAGTAATTCAGATGAGTGTCAATCAAAATTCTGAATATTGGGTGTTTACGTGATTGTCACTGTACACAATACAATAAAATGTCATTTCAAGCAAGGTCTCGGTAAAAATTTTAAGGGACTCTAATCGTGATACTGTAGTTTGTTTACTCATGACTGTGGCTGCACTGAGGCTATTGATTGTCTTCTGTGGCGATATGGATTGAAAGGATTGAAAAATATTACATTTTGAAAAATTAATGTTCATTTTGAAGACATGGTCAACATTGATGGAATTTTTTCACACGAGACGGTAGTCCTAAGAAGGACTGCTGTTGGTGACTGAAACTTGGTGATTTGAGCGAAGTCACCCCCAGATATTTTCCTAAACTTACAAGTATCTCGTTATTTTTGAGTGGTTTTAGTCTTGGCATAGCTAGCTAATGTCATTACGTGACTGGAAAAGGGCAATTCTTGACAATCCTTTAGCTGACTTTCATGATTCACCATACATTTTAATCTTTTTGTGAAAGTTCCAGTGCAAAAAGCATTCAAAATATGAAGCAAGACTTCTATACACTTACAAGTTCAGGCATGATGATTTTAAAGAGTTGCTTGGCATTCTCAAATTGAGGGTTTAACTTCTCAATAGTAGGCTACAAAAAGTGACAAGCAAAATCATTAGGAAATCAGAACAAAAAGGTTTCATTTTTCAAAAACTGCTTTCCCCTTCCCCGCACTCTTACTGGCTGAGTGGCTGAGTGGCTGAGTGGCTGAGTGGCTGAGTGGCTGAGTGACTGAGTGAGTGGCTGAGTGGCTGAGTGACTGAGTGACTGAGTAAAACTGTAAACAGTAAATCTTTATTGCGCCTTACTCTCCAAAGGGAGGTATCGGTCTCGATACGATAAAGGTGATGATATCTACTAGAATAACTTATTAACTAAAAGATCATACAAGTACTTGTAATACAATTGGTATAAAATTATTTCTTTAATTATTTTGCATTTAGGATGTCTTTTCTCTTCTGAAACATAAAATATGTGTATTTACCTACTATCTTTGAAGTGGTTTCGTTTTCTAGGGTAAGTAAATACCGTATCTTATCCTCATCATTAAGGCTTTTGAAAACAACATCGTGTGTTGAAAGGAGAAAATGGAGCTCATTTCTAATGTTATCGTACCCTTGGCAATACATCAAGAAGTGCCGCTCGTCTTCTATATAGCCTCTATTGCAGACTAGACACGTTCGTCCATTACTGGGATTGGTGCACCTCTATTTTCGTATTTCCCAGTCTGTATTCGCAAGCTATGAATCACCAGATGCAATTTTGTCATACTTATTCTATGTGCTGGGTTTATGATAGTTTTGAGATAGTCTTCCAATTGGTAGTCGAATTTGACTTCTTTGTGTGTAAATTTCTCTCTAGAGCCTTCGGAAATTGTTGCGAGCCTTCAGCCAATTTCGAATGTATAGTCCTTTTTAAGCTGTTTCTTTATGGAGGAACGAGCATTCTTGATGTGTAGTTGGCTTGATGTATTGCTTGTAGAGTGCATTCGTATAGTTTCGTCATTATTTAATATATCAAAAAATTGGCTGTGACTTTTTGCGTGATGAAATGCTTCCTTTAATAGAGGATTGACTGTTTTATGCTGTAATCTAAGCGAGTAACTAAAGATCGAAGCTTTTATGTCTGTACTTAAAGGGTACCGTCCATAAGTGAGTGGCTGAGTGGCTGAGTGGCTGAGTGGCTGAGTGGCTGAGTGGCTGAGTGAGTGAGTGAGTGGGTGGGTGGGTAGGTAGGTCAGTAGGTTGGTCGGTCGGTTGATCAAGTAAGGAAAACTATTTATACAAGCTTGCCACTACAACTTTATAATTGTCCCTAAATGGGGAGGTTACAATAAAATCTAATACCGCTTAAGTCTTACTATGGTGAAATTCGCATATTTCCTATTTAAACCATTTTAAGACATGAACATGTCCTGTACGAGAAGAATACTGTTTAATCATTTTAAAAATATCTCTTTTTGTTTCATAGATAATCAAGTTTTTCAAATATGCAAATTAGCCAAGTGATGACATCATAAACTGAAACCCAATTTTGATCAATATGATAAAAAAAAGATATCTCGGCCAATCTGTGAACGTGTGACCCACGTTGTTATTTTCAAGGCCAGAGAGAAACAAAGGACTCTTTACAAGCTGTCTGAATTTGTCCATATTACATTTTGCTGTGCTTGGGGAAGCTCAAAACAGCACCAACAAGATACAACATTCGACCACCTCAAGATTGCCAAAGCACCCTTATGTGGTGCTTGTACTTCAACGAATGAAATCTTTGTAACAAGTTCCAATTTGCTACATACGGCACAAACATACATATCTGAATTTAGAAGCATTCTTCTTCGCTTATTGCAAATAGTAAAAATTATCACAGAGCGATACACTGCAATTCTTGAGTTCCGACTGAATCATGATGAAGTTATAGCTGACTAACCTCAGTACTCAAAGTAATGCAGTCATGTGGTACACCAACTGTCTCAACATCAACACGAATTGGAAGCTGTGAATCTTCATCTGCATGTAACACTGCCCTGATAAAACCTGAATATAATTCAAGTTCACTTGAAATTGTTTCATTCAGAGAAGGTGTGATTTACGTTCTGGTTACTAATCTTGTTCCCTGCTAGAAGGGGTCTCTTTTCTTTTTACGTTCGCTGAAGCACGTGATACTTCATGTTGTGTAGGCGTACGTAACAACAGCTGAATTACTGTAAAAGGAATGCGCAGGACACAGCGGGCTCAAGTCACAGTCAGCAAACATCATGGGCCATGCAGTTTGAAGAGTCCCATCCAAGGTTGTGGACGGCGGTTGGCTAAAGTGAGTTTCGACCCATAGCACAGGTCTCCTTTCCAGTACTTGTCAGCCCAGTGATTGCAAAAAAAAGACGTCTGCTAGAAGGAAACGTATCTTGATCATCACGTTCGGAATTATTATTGGAAAGAAAACAAGTCGAATGGACTGAGCGTGCACAGAAACTGACTGACGACTGATATAGCACCAGAAATTAGTAAAAGGTTAAGTGGGAACCTAGCACGACCTCGTAGAATGAGCAAAGATGAAAGCCACGTTTAACTTATATCGTTAACATGCAGTTACACATCTTTGCCACTTACTGCTAAGCAGTTTTCTTCTATACATCACCAATCAAACTCTGGAAGTCATCATATCTACTAATCATTAAAGTACAGTATAGACTATTTCACGGCAGCCATGTTGGTGTCCCCAACAAATCCTCCGGGAACTGAGCTCTTTATCACGCAAACGTTTTCTTTTGTTTCCGTGGAAAAACAAGGTTACTGATCACGTGAGTGAAAGCACTCTACAGCAAAATGAACAAATTAAATTTTGAAGCCACTATAATTTTACATAGCAGCTTGAGAAAACTAAAGCTAATTCGAATGTAATAATGGAAAATCACCACAAACTTTTGATCAGTGATTAGCTTACTTATTTATCATACTACCAACAAAACTAATGACTGCTGAACAAAGCCTTCTCTAAGTAACATTATTGCATAAAGGACAGTAAAATATGACAAAATTAATTATGATGTGTTTAGCTGTCAAAGAACCCTATATGCAGTCGATGGCAAGCACCCATTTACAACTTAAAACAAAAAGAAAAACATAAAAGAAGCACAGCGACCTCATGTAGCCCAGGTACATTAAACGTCTACAAATTTTGTAAAATCCATGACAATCCACGACAAACTGGTAACAACTCTGTTTTTTTTTTCCCCTTACCGCTACTTGGTGCTTCAATTACGTCCATATCACACCGTACCTCTATCGTAAAATAACAAGATTTTCCAAGCTTGGGGCTCTCCGTTATCCTTGGGTGATATTGCGACTTCTCTGTCAAGAAATATGTCCAGTGGTAAGCAAGATGTTGTAAATTTTCATCCGATTTTGAGAACCTTTTGATCCATACCTCTGTTTCTTAATGATGCTGGTTTCAAAATATAGCCACAACCTCCATTCTTTCTGAATTTTCCATGACTCAAATGCATGCCAAAATCTGAAAGAAAACCACAAAGCGCTCAGATAACTACAATTATGACAATTAGGTCATGCGCATTTTCTCAACTAGTCAATGGCGAATGTCTTCTCGTCTGTCATGAGTGTATTTTCTCCAGAATGCTCTTTTGAGCTTTCCAGTTTTAAAGTTTCTAGTTCTTCTATTATATAAACGCCTTTGAGAAAGACTGGGCTTGCAGAAAGCATGGAGAAAAGGGGGTGGGGGGTTCAATGCTTGGCAAGCCTTATCCTCCATTACTTTGACATGTTTTTTATGTCCCCCTTAAAGACAAGTAGGGCAATTCCAAGCTTTTGTGATAAAACATAGAGTGCCATCTCTTTTTGAAAAAATAGCTTAATAGTATAGTATAGTATAGTATAGTATATAGTATAGTATAGTATAGTACAGTACAGTACAGTACAGTACAGTATAGTATAGTATAGTATAGTACAGTATAGTATAGTTAACAATTAGAACAATGAGGTGACGCCTAATGGGCTATTGACCCGTAGTAGAGTATAGTATATAGTACAGCACAGTATAGTATAGTATAGTATCGTATAGTATAGTATAGTATAGTTAACAATTAGATGCGTAGCCCTTGCAGGCTACGGGTCAATAGCCCATGAGGCGAAGTTGATTTAACTGTGAAAGAGAAATTTAAACAAAATTAACAAACCCTCCCATATGGGCCTGCAGTAATCACAAGCAGAAGCATTCTTCATGTTTAATAATATATGTCAATGCTACGAGTAAACAATCGGTAACTTCTTGGAGACTGCCGGGTAATGAAATCCAAAGATGAATTGAAGACAAATTGTTTAGAGTTTTGTTGTTTGCCTTACAAGGACACAGTTGAATTTCCCGTAATGCCTTATACTTTGTTAGGTTATTACTGTATTATTTATGGAAATACAGCGGAACCCGGTTAATACAGATGCC
>NC_090890.1:53844202-53846702 GCF_036669925.1 Montipora capricornis | reverse complement strand
TTGAGAACACAAATCATTCTAGCTGCAGAGAAAGCTGTGATGATTGCTGAGGCTTTCTTGGTTATTTGGCAAAAGATTCATTTGCACAGGAAAAGTTTACGTTTGGAATAACAGGAACGACTCCTAATAGTAAAAACTGATTTTCTATGGGGGGGTGGGGGGGGGGGGGGGACAGAGGCCAAAGGAAAAAATCTATGAGGACTTTCAAGTTATTATTGATAAACATTGCAGTCGAATCCGTCCATCAAAGTCAATCGGGTGTGAATGTCGTGGTCTTCCTTCCGTGTAAGTGCGCTACATGTTTCAAGAGATGATAGACCTTGCCTTAGGTCAGCCATTTAATAGAGCTTGTTTTAACCAAGCCACGCCCTCACGACAGAGTGCTTTAAACGCAAAAAAACAAAGCCTTTACACCTTTATTTATCAACTCAATTTCCTGATTTTCGGGTATTTCAAGCCTCCCTAGACTTCGATCCATAACTTTTGACGGTAATCCTTTAATTTATCATTTTTTCTCAAGACCATCAAAAATAGTTTACCGAAGATTGTTGACATAACGCTTTCAATTGCTGATCCAACATTGTACGGGCCAAACCGATGAGAAGTAATCAAGCGTCGAGGAATTGCTTACTGGTATGGAGGGCTACGAAAAGGCAAAGTAGCTCCTCAAGGTGAGCATCGGTTAGAAATATGTCATGTCTAAAGCGGGCCGAGAGGATTCAATAACAGTGCAGCCCTGAATGACTTAAGCTGACGACCCTGGAAAGCTGTGAGATTATCCTTAAGGTTGTGGGCAGGCTAGACCAAGTCGGAACAAAATGGGTCAGATTATTCAGAGTGGCCACACTGTGCGTTCTCGTTGGAAGAGTGATGGTACAGGAGATCAGAGTTTGTGAGAGAGAGACCCCACCGTCAGAGATCTAAAGAAGCTTTCCCGCACAGCTGCTAAGGAGAAGAACGATCCAGTTTTTGGTTCTACCCTGACCCTGTCTTAATAGCAAGATCGAAGTGAAGTGAAACCAAGATTCAGGTTTTCCAGTATGCACACAGTTGGCATGTTGCTCCAGCAGATCTCCCTAAACAGCCCCAGACCACAGAGTGGTTTTATTGGGGCGTGGTTTCATTCCTGGTCCGCCCTCGGGGGTTGGTCTTACCTCAAAAAGGCCCAATATTCACATGCTTCCTGTGTAATGGAGGTCACAAATTGGAGGCCTGTGGTCAATTTAGAACTAAATCAAGTGAAGAAAAGCTCAAGTTCAGTCCGAGATAAAAGCTGTGTGAAAACTTTCTCTCTTACTCTCAGTTTTGCAAGTGGTTACACGAGCCGTACTGTTGAGCAGTGCACAATTGCTCTAACCATTTTGCAATCTTTGCACAATGCCTTGATGGCTAGTTTTCAAACAAGAGATGGGGAAGGTAACAATGAAAGAGTTTCTGGACCAAGTGATGTATCAATGGCCCCGCTGAGTTACAAGCACCTGCAAAGTCATCATGTTATGAAGTTCAAACGTCAAAACATCTGATACCAAGCCCGAAATCACGGATTTGCCTATTGTGCCGGTGAAGGTCAAGGGTCGCGGCAAGAATGTGATAGTGGCGACCTATGCATTTAGTAGATAGTGGTTCAACCTCATCCTGGGAGTAGTGAGCATTCTCGCAAAAAGTTTTATGTGATCGTTGGGTCTCGTGTCCATGTTTTCTCTTGTCTAAAATTGAGACTGACAGCACCCCTTTATCATGTTGCTGGGTAAATTTGAGCTCCCTGGCGTTCTGACATAGGATACGCTAAATATTTCTGGGACAGCGCCTCCAGTTAAGATGACGTTGACGATGGCTCATCTCTCCGACATCAAAGTACCCCAATTAATTAGAAGTGAGCTGGAGCTGTTGATTGGTCAAGAAGTGTTATCTTGTGAAATACGGGCTGTTGTGGAAATGGCCGTACGCTACGAAGACTAAGTTTGGTTGGACATTAAAGGTCCACTAGGGCGGCAAAGCTGTTTACTCATTTCCGGCCACGTGCGTGACCGGACGTAATTACGCCCATAGAAGGTAAACGTCATAAAAAAAGTGTGTTACATCCGGTTGTCCTCAAATTTGGTGGGTTAAATGTGACTATATTAAGCAATACCTACCACGTTTCAGCCTTGAAACTTTAATAGATCATACACAACAGCTCTCACAGTTCGTGAAATAATGACAGCCTTGCGAAGGAGCCCCTGTGTGGTGTTTTTGCGAACTTTCTTTCATTTTGACAGACTGCTCAAAATGAGTCTCACCGCATAACCTCTACTAAAGGATGGGGAAAATATCAGGGAAACATTTCAAGCAT
This sequence comes from Montipora capricornis, assembly GCF_036669925.1. Lineage (NCBI taxonomy): Eukaryota > Metazoa > Cnidaria > Anthozoa > Scleractinia > Acroporidae > Montipora > Montipora capricornis. The sequence goes on along the minus strand of NC_090890.1, from coordinate 53,844,370 downwards.
TTTGGAACAGCAGCTAGAAAAAAAACATCGATACAGTGAGGTTAGTGTTGACTATAATATCCCGTTCGAGTGGCCATTTCAGCACATGTTTTTTTACAGTGCGACGCGCCTACCATGGCCACCTAACAAAGTATTTACAAATTATCTGCCAATCAGGGTGTGCGAATT
>NC_090890.1:53823865-53844102 GCF_036669925.1 Montipora capricornis | reverse complement strand
GTTAACTTGGTTCAGTTTACGATAGTCCACGGCCACACACGAGTTTGAGTTTGTCCTGTTTTTCTTTAACAACTACAACAGGAAGAAGCATAGGGCGAACTTGGATTCTCTTATGGACTCCCATTCTTTAATTATGTCTGTATAATACCTTCTTCAGCGATTCTCCATTAAGCTATACGGTACTGGGTACGGTCTTGATCTAACTGGTTGGCGTTCGGATGTAAGGCTTGAATATGATGCTGAGCCCAAACTTGTTGTGCCTGGGGCTTTTTTTTTTCGTGAACAAGCTTCGGAAACTCATTTGCAAGATCCAATGAAAACTCTGCTCGTTTGTCTCATGAGAAAGTTGATCCCTCCTATGGTTCCACATCATTGACTGCCGTCTTTTGCGACATAACCACCAATTCTCCAGAAAATCAATGACTATCCACAGGGTCAACTTCTTATTTACTTTCCAACCTCTCCAAACATGTTCGTTCTTACAAATGTTTTAGCGTTCGTTTCAAACCCGGAAACTGGCTCCAACGGGAAACAGGATCCTCACGCTCAGAATACTTCTTCAGTAGATTAGCATGGTAAAATCTCTATTTTCCTTTGACTCACACTCTATAATCATTGAGACCAACTACAGCACTAACCTCAAATGGACCTTTCCACTGCATTAGGAGCTTGTTGTGGTCGGTCGGTAGCAGCACTAACACTTTGTCTCCAGGTACAAACTTCCTGACTTTAGTCTTCCGGTCGTAATAATGCTTGCCTTTGTTCTGGCTTTTCTGAGCTCGGTGTGGCGCCAGCTTGACGGTATCTTGAAGCTTCTCGCGTAGCTCAAACACATACTGATAGCTGTTCTTTACTTCAGGCTCCTCCAGCTCTTTCGTCCAAGCTCTTTGAGAATAACATCGGTCCTCGACAGCTCTTCCATACAGCAACTCAAAACGGCGAAAAACCAGTAGACTCCTGAGGAACTTCAACGATATGCAAACAGCAACGGTTTAATATAGCGAGGCCACTGTCTTGGCTGTTCGCTGCACATCTCTTTACATGCTCTCATTGTTCCATTAACTTTTCCGTCAGGCATTACACATAGGATGATATGGTGTGGTGGTGATCTGTTTAATGCTCAAAAGCCGCGTCACTTCCTTCATACACTCAGAGACAAACTGCGTAACCAAGGTCACTCAAATCTCTTCAGGCACTCCCAAACGACTAAAAATATCCACCAACGCTTCCGCCACAGTTTCAGTATCAATGTTCTTCAGCGGGACAGCTTCAGGATACGAGTTGCGAAGTCGACCAATGTCAATATAATCTATGACCGTCCTCACTCGGGGGAACAATAGTCCAACCAGGTCGATTGCTACTCTCTTAAACGGCTTGTCCATTAATGGCATCTTCTCTAGGGGAACCTTCGGTACGGATCCCTTGTTAAAACTGTCTTCTGACATACATCGCAGGACTTGCAATAACGAGTCACGTCCCCTTGAATGCCTGGCCAATAGAACGCGCTTTGAATCTTATCAGTCGTTTTCTTTATTCCCATGTGACCTCCCATGATCGATCCGTGCGCTAGTTCCATTATTCGACTTCTCAGCTGCACAGGAACCATAACCTGCTTCAGGGTTTACCTCCGTTCAACATAAGGGTGCTTGTAGACGCGGTAAAGAACTCCACCTTTCACTTCAAATGAAATCTCAAGCCTGGCCTCTCACAACTACATCATCTTTCTCCCAAAATTTCTGTAGGCTCTAGCATCACGCTGCATCTGCTTGAGCTTTTCTCTATCAATTACAGGACCTTCTTTGGTATCCGGTACCTTCAACGGAATATGTTCTCCAGCTTTCTTAACTTGACTTCTCGTGGTTACAGCACAAGCTTCTTGTACGGAACTTGCCAGCTTGGGTCTGGGTCGTCAGCGGCTCTTGCGCCTGGTACATTACCAATAATTAAATCATAAACAGCATCGGGAAGACACTGCGCTTCCACTTGGCCCTTGAGGTAAGGTGTCAACAATCAATCTTTGCGATGGGAACTTTCCTTGCCGTATTGTCAATGAGCAGCATAACATTAAATTCGCCAGTAAACTGATTCTCAGACACAGGGTCCCTCTTTGACTACAATTCCACTACAACCAGTATCTCTCAGGACATCAACAGGCTTCTCTCTCCAACTCTACCTTTCACGGACAGGCATTTGACTTCTCACTCCAGTCAACGGTTCAACACAAGCACTACTCAACAATGGAATCTTCTTACCACAGGCTAACAGCAACTTCTCATCTTTAATACAGGCCTTAACTTCTCATCAGTAGTTTAACCTCAGGTGGCTGAACTAACAACTGGCACTCACTTGACCACGCTGCAACAGGTTACCATCCCTACTTTGTCCTCCTGATCTGCGTCCACCTGAATCGACAGTTTCTAGCCTGATGTCCCTGCTTACCACATAGGAAAACACTTTCTTGTTAGGGTTGGGCAGTTGACAGCTTTATGACCTCGGGTGTTGCACTTAAGCAATGCAGAGCTGGTGGATTAATCTGCATGTTCTTCGTCGCTTCGTCCCTCTCCGGCTGTACTGTTGGCTTTCTGCTCGCTGAGCTGAACAAATGTTTACCATGAGCCTCCAAGTACTGGTCAGCGATCTTCGCAATCTTTGCTAGAGTCTCAGGTGCCCTTTCTCGAAGGTGAATTGCCAAATCCTTAGGACAAGAGTCAATAATTGTTCTTTCACGATCAAGTCCTTAAGACCATCAAAGGATTGCGCAGTATCCGAAAGCTCTAGCCAACGTAACAGGTATCTGTCCAGTCGCACAATAAACTGCTCCGGACTTTCGTCAGCTCTCTGGTTTGGATGCTCTAAATTTTCGACGATAGCCGTCTTCGGTAAGGTCATATCTCTTCCTTAACGCAATCTTTACCCTGTCATAATCCTTAGCTGCGTCCTCCGATAGACGTGAATACCTTCTAGTTTGCCCGTCCAGACAACAGAGCACTGAGCTTCGATGCCCATCCATCGTTTTTTCCACTTAGCTGTCTCGGCAAATCTCTCGAACCTCTGCAAATACGCGTCCAAATCGTCTTTACCATCAACAAACGAGGGGAGTTTTAGGTGCCTTAAGCCCGATCCTCTCTCACTTCAGGACTTCCGTCAGCATTCCTCCACAGCCAAACGTGCAATCTCAAACTCGTGTTCTCTTTTTGCCGCTTCAATAGCCTCTTTCTGTTTCAACAGCTCGGCTTCCATCTCCAATTTTCTTAGTTCGCGTTCTTGTCGCCTATTTTCTCTCTCTTCGTCTTCTCTCTTGCGCTTTTCCTCTTTCTCTTCCTCTTCCTTTCGTTTATCCTCCTCAAGCATTCGATGTCTCTTCTTCTCTTTCTTCTTGTTCCTTTCTTCGTTCTTCTTCAAACTGTCTACGCTTTTCTTCTCTTTCTTCCGCTATCTTTTGTTGCTTCTCTACAAACTCGAGCAGCTTTTCTCCTTCCAATCCAAATTCTTTTCCCATCTGCAAAAGCTTTTCCATGTCCATAGCAGTATTTCACAACAAAAACACAATATACTCTCTCTTGTACAGTTCTTCTTACTCTAGGCGTACTCCTTTTTGAATTGTCCTTTCCTGGTTTCTGTAGTCAGCAAACAAATGAATTCCTCTCCCGGACAGGCCCCCAATGTTACGAGTTCGTGTGTTTTGAGGAAAGGTAGTTTTGCAAACTAAACTGAACGCAGGGTTGTCGAACAACAACAAGAAGATTTATTCCAAAAATGAACGTAGTTTCCACGAAGTAAAACTCTTAACAGCACGAACTTGATAAACTTACACGGCCTCCGCCAACTTGAATGCACCTAGCTTCTGTCACACTTGACTAAACACGGCCAACGCCAACTCTCTTCGCTTGTGAAAAACTAGTTAGAAAAACACTCCGCTTGGACTCGTCTACTTATATACTCTGACAATAACTTCTAGAACTTTCTAAATTAGTAATCACTCTAATAATAGAAAGATTACAAAACACACCGATTTAGAAACGCTTACGTACAAACCTAAATATAAACAAACTCGTAACTCTCGCGAAGCTTTCTAGACAGTAACGCTGTCACGCAATACTATTTTTCGTAACACGTTGTACCAAAATCAAAACAACAAATGTGGTGGAATGCCAAGGTCCGACCAAATGCAATTGCATTTGAAGAGTTAGAAGAGTTATCAGTTACTGTTGAGATTATTTTAAGCAGCTATGAGTGACTTGCTAAGTAACTCAAACAAATCTCTATGCAGTGACCAGGTGCATATCTTTATATATTGTTGACTGTTGATATAGAGAAATAAACTTGCAGATCGTGAAGACTTGTGAGTCATGAGAACATCTTTTCTGGGAGTTGAGTTATTTTATTGTTATGAAGATATATTATATGACTACCTCCGAGAGGGGGCACAGATAACCCAATCCTGCGCTGACATTGGCTACCCGAGCGAGCAAGATAGAGCTCTCTTGCCCGCTCGGGCATAATCTTGGTTCCGCAGATCAAAAATCATTTTTTTGGTGTTTTAATCGCATATTATAAATCCTTTACTGACCAAGCCTCCGGTCAAGATGGCTGGATATTGGCCAATATCCAGCCATCTTGACCTTTTGCTTTAATTGGTCAATAACATGAAAGCATGGAAAGAAATTCATAAGGAAACTACTGCAAAGCTAAGTGAAGGTAGGTGGAACGTCAAATCAAAGAGAAACACAGGACAGTTTACTATTGTGGAAGACGAAAAAGGGCAGTTAATAATAATGATGACAATAATATAATAATAAATAATATAATAATCATAATAATAATATATAATAATGATGTGGAGATGAATGATGATGATGATGATGATATGAAATAGAGAATACTTAAAATATGGTAAACGTTTCTCACAGAAGAATGAAGGTCTTTTTTTAACCAAATGCAGTTTGAAAATCGTCTAAAGACTAAGAAAATTGTCGCCTGTACTTGCACTTTTGTACCGAACTTGTGGGATACACCTTCACTCACAGAGTCTCAACTCACTTGTACTCGAAAAAAGGACGGTGTTCAAGTGTTTCTCTACGACAATGATCACCGTCTCGAGCTGTTCGAAGCTCTGGATTGTTCTGCCCAATGTCTTATAGAGAGTCTTCTTTACGTCCTTGTACAATCGCTCATAAATTCCTTCCCTCGTGCACCATGGGGATCTGGAAAGGTTGATTTGCCATGTGATGCATTCTCTCGCAAGGTGGTCTTGCAGCCTCTCGCTCTTCCTATATTTTTTACCCAGCTTGCGGTAGCCTTGAATACCGAGGCTTTGTCTGAGGTCTTGTCTTTCTGGTAATTAACGAGTTCAGTTTTCTTCGAAACTCTTCGGCCGTCTGTGATTTGGGTCACTTCCAGGTGCACCGCTCTCGAGATAGAACAAGTGAAGAGCAAGACGTAGCACTTGCCTAGCTCCTTCTTGGTTGTTTTGTACTCAAGTGGACCAGCGAGATCTACTCCCATTGTCTCGAACGGTCGCCCATCTTTCGTCCGAAAGCTCGGCATTGCGGCTGTTGTTGTGGATCCGTACGGCTAGAAGCTGAATAATTTGCAAGTGTTGCATTGACTGATTACCTTCTTAACCTTAGGAATGACCATGTCAAGCAAGTAGCAAATTTCTCTTCGCCTGAAACCGGTCGGCATTGTACTTGCATGATGAACATATTCTGAAATCGGACCCAATCTGATGATGTGCCCTTGAAGGGTGTGATCCTTAAATACAAACGTTTTATGAAAACTGCTCTTTTGCAGTGTTTCCAGAAGTTTTCAAGTAAAAACGGGAAAAACGTTTATCATACGAAAAATAAAAAAGAAATTACAGTGACATTGCAAAATGGGTATTGACTGAGGTATTTAAGCTAGGTATAGGATGTGATTAGTCATTCTAGGTCGACACCGTTTACCCTCAATTTTCGAGATCTGGACTTCTAAAACCTTTTGGTAGAATGGGTTCTTCATTTCTCTAGCTGGCCCATGCCTCTTACCCAGAGCGGACAATGTTTGTGCGGCCTTAGTTTTTAGCCCCATTTCTTATCTTTGGGCGGCTCCTTACGTATTCGTCTTCAAAAGGTTAGGATTGCCAATTCAGTGCTTCCTGTGGGTTTTAAACCCCGCAGTGCGGCAATGCGTTTGTTCGAGGAATACGTCTCCATTTTCCCGCAGTCTTCTTGTTTTTTTTGTATCCGGTAATGCCGCTAGTTTTATATTTCCGGTGCAGTATATTGTGTGAAACATGACTGTCTTATTCAATTTATGTTCGCCAATAGTTATGGATTTCATCCAATATTTACGCTCGTAATGTTACGACAGTGTGCGGCCGAGACTTACAAAATAAACCTAGTGATATATTTCTCTTGCTTCCGCTGCGTGGTGAAGCTGAAATAAATGTGTCAGTCCTATATGCCCGTAATATCAGTTCGCGTTGGTTAGAGAAAAAAATACTGGATGTCTACTTAAAACGTCAGCGCCACTTGGCAAAGAAAAACAATTGGATTCTCCCTCCCCAAGATAAAACGGAACTGAAGTGTTAATAAAATAAAGTGTGGGATTCACCATAAGTGCGGATTTGATTTTTATACAGACACTTGATTCGGCCGCAACCAAGAACTTTCTCGAGCGAGAAGACACTGGAAACGAGGATGTAAAATGGTATTTTTCTAAAAATGCCAGAGAGTCTGGGAAAAACACCCTCCGCATTTTCCAATTTCATAATTGCTACTTGAGCAACTGCATTTTAATACTTTATTTGGCATTAAAATTAAGATCGACTTATTAGGCTCTCAGTGCAGCGTATGAAAATAGATATAATTATACTTGACTAGGTAAAATAATATCAAAGAAAATCGCGTCATTGGTCACGCAATTTGCTAAATTTGCTATCAGTGCTGCGCTATTTCCCCATTTTCGTCGTGAAACATCAGAAGTCCTGGGTGTAGGCAATATTTATACTACTTTAGACCTTGTGCTAACGAACGTGCATGAATTTTACACTTCACCACTGGCTTTCCACCATTCGGTCTCGCAGATCACAGCACTGTGGTAGCTTCTCCGACGTCTGAGAAGGATAATCCAACACCGGTATCAAGAGAGTAGTTACTAAGCGCGCTCAACGGCAAGTTGTAAGGCAGTGATGGTGAGATATCGAACAGTATTGATTGGCCATTGTTGTTCCCTTCGCTTGGCAGCTGCGAGGATAAGTGGGCCGTATTTCGGCTAAGCCGACGCGCCATGGATGACCCCGAGACTAACGAACTTGATCCGGAAAAACACAATGTCTTTACCAGATAAGGTACGAATTCGACTGTGTTCAAATATTACAAAAATTTAGTAAACCGGGAGAGGAAAACTTGTAGAGAGAGGTATTACAACATCTAAAGGATAAACATCTTAAAAGATGGTGGGAAGAAATGAAGTATCTGAATGGAGCAAAGACCAAGAATGGCGATTTGTGTTTCTGACGAAGGGCTAACGCTCGAAACGTCAGCTTTTAGAATCTCTGTACGGTGGCCAATTTACATTATCAACTCCGTTGATAAAACCAAATTTTAAATAAATGTCGATCACTTTTCAGGCCTTTACCAAGTGGAGCAGGCTAACTTCGTCAACTCAGCCTTCCTCGAACCTCTAGAGAAATATAAGTTGCCAGCTCCGCTTGAAAGTCTCCCTACAGAGGATATTCCAAAGATCCCATGTGTTTCTGAAAAACGCGTTAAAAGAATGCTACTTAAAGTCAACCCCACTAAAGCTGCCACACTGGACATGATCCCGAACTGGCTACTCAAGGAGTACGCTAATATCTTGGCCTTTCAGATTACGGAGATTCTAAATGCTTCATATAGCCAACGTCGCCTCCCATCTGTTTGGAAAATGCCGATGTCTCACCCGTGCCGAAAAAGAAACCGGTTATTTCTTGATCTGAAGATCCTTGCAAGGAGCTCCAAATTTCGTTTTCCCGGAACCGTCCGTTGAACTGGATGCAGTTGTTATCGATAGAAAAGAAGTAAAAGAAGTAAGTACCGCCAAGTTATTGGGGCTTACTATAAGTGCCAACCTAACATTAAAGAAGTAGTAAAGAAAGCTAATAAGTGATTATATTTCCTAGTAAAGCACAAACTCGCGATATTACCTATCTCTAAATTGCGAAAAGATTCCTTGTAGACGACTATCTCAAGCCTGCTGTATTAGAAGTTATTATTATAAATCAGACTCACTATGAAAATCTAATTGGTCGAGAGCATTCTATCAATTCACATTAGCTCGTGAACTTGACATGATAAATGTAATATCTGCTGCAGGTATTACATTTATCATGTCAAGTTCAACGTCTGCCTGGTTACTAAGCCCCTTGGAATGTTCTCCTCAGAAACAAAATGGCTGAACGCTTCGCTTCTGTTTCTGAGGATGAATTATGTGAAAAATGTATTATAAAACAACTATTGAATTCGGTTTTCGCATGATATCATGAATTATCAAAACCTCGTATCTGTGTTATCTGCCTCAGCCATCGGCTTTGGCAGATAACACAGACCTCGGTTTTAATAATTCATGATATTATGCTCAACCTCATCCAATAATTGTTTATTGATAGTAGTCAGTATGGGGCAGTCCCGAAACCGTCAAGTACTTTGGCTTTGATAAGCATGTTGCATAGGTGGTCCCTGGAGACTGAGGGAAACCGAGCGACTGTAAGAACTCTACTTTTCGATTATCCGAAGGCATTTTATCTAATAGATCATTCTTTATTAGTCAAGAAGTTACGTAATTTAACTGTACCACGTACTATAGTTTACTGGATCATTGATTTTCTGTCTAATTCATTTCAAAGAAGGTTGTTATTGCAAGTAGGCCCAGTCCCTTCTGGGATACCGCATGTTTACTAAATTGGGCCATGGCTTTTTGTATTGATGATAAATGATTTGGATGTAAACACTCCACATTTACGGAAATTTGTTGATGACACTACAGTATCCGAAGTCGTTCTGAAAGGGATTACCAATGAGGCACAGAGTATAGTGAATCAGGTTATTGAGTGGTCCCATGTGAACAGAGTGCAACTCAACCCTGATAAATGTAAGGAGCTCCGAATTTCGTTTGCCCGGAACCCAGTTGATAGAACAAGTAAATACCGTCAAGTCATTGGGACTTACTATATTTCCTAGTACAGCTCAAACTCGCGAAATTACCGCCAACAGACCTAATTATTTTCTACAATACGTGCGTAAGGTCCGTAATTGATTATGTTGTTCCCACCTATTATTTGGAATCAGTAGACATTCTTGATAATCTGAGAGGTTTTGGAGGTTTTGAGCTGTTTGGGAAATATTAAATCATTACTCAAACCTACAAATTTCGAATTCCTTGTTCAAAGGGTTATCGATTACTGCTGAGATTTTATCAAAACAGATGTGAGTCACTTAAAAGTAACTCAAGCAAATCTCTGTGGAGCGACTAAGCTCGTAGCTATATAATTTTGTGACAGTTTATGTGGAGCAATAAACTTATAGCAGTTGTAGACTTGTGAGTCCAGAGAACGTCGTTTCTGGGAGTCGAATTATCTTATTGTAAAAGAGAGATGTAGAAATAAAAGTAAAAGAAACCTTCTTCAAAGCTAAGTTAACATAGCACCAACTACCTCCCAGATCCCATCCAAACTGGTGTGTGAGTCACTTAGTATAACTGGAGCGATCAGGGGCATAGCGATATATTTTTGAACGATTAGTTGGGGCACCATACTTACAGCCATTGCAGACTTGTGAGCCCTAAGAACACCTTTTCTGGGAGTTCACTTATTTCATTGCTAGAAAGCCATCTAGAAATAAATCCATGGAAAGCAATTCATAAGAAAAGTTTTGCTAAGTACGTTTGTTAAAGTAGTACTAATTTACCTTAATACTACTTTTAAAGGCATACTTGGCAACATTACACAACTGTAATTGAGCGAGAACAGTGCAATGAGTGCTGATGTTGCTTTTATTTTGGTTTCGTTCCCAGCTTTCGCTGATCTCAATTTCTGATTCAGCATGGAATCGGACAAAACAGTTTCGAATATCCTAATGATATTGCAATATATACCGTGGATCGGGGAAAGCTTGTACAAAACCATTTTTTAGCTCATTTCTATTCAAGTATTCAAATAAGGAGCATGGAAGGCAATAAAAAACATGCAAAACAAGAAAAAGAAAGAAAGAGCTGTGAGGTAAATTTATCGTAAACAACACTTATACGGCTTGTTTTTGTTTGTTGCAATTTAATGGAAGAAAAACGTATATACAGGTGTAATAAAGAGAAATAGAAAAAGGCCATAAGGAGAGTCTGCAAAAGAATCCCAGACCCCATGTAAAAGCAAACCACCAAATACATATAGTAAAATGGAGGTATTTATTATATAATAATTATAATATTAAAATATATATAAACAAATAAAACAAAAATGTAATTGAAAAAAGAATAATACAGTACAGTGAAATCATGATTTGCCCATAAGAAATTTCTTCACTTTAAATTTAAGAGGGAATGCACAGAAAATTCGAGCCTCAGCTCAAAACCTAACCTACCCTCATTTTCTGTTTATCATAAGGTTTTGATGAGTGTGTAACACAATTTTGCAATATGGTTGTCAGTTCTGGAATCCGTATTTAGTGAAGCATATCGAAAGTATAGAGTCGATACAGAGGCGAGCCACTCGAGTCCTTTGAGGATCAGAGAAAGAACATCAGGAGAGACTTGGGGTCCTGAAATGGCCTTCGCTTGAGTTACGTAGGAAGTTTATCTGCTAAGTGCAGATGTACAAGATTATTTACGGACACTGTGACATAGATCTTCATATGTATTTTTATTTTATTTTAATTTGTTAGCGAAAACACGTAGGAACCATTAAGATAAGACCTAAGAAGACACGTACAAATTACTGTACATTTTCATGTTTTAATCGCTACATATCAGACTGATATAGCATTCCATCGAACATTATGCATGCACCTTCATTAAGCAGATTTAAGTCATATATTTTACATCATTTGTGTAAATTTTAGTATTTAAATTTTATCTCTTAATTTTTAGAATGTTTAATATTGGAGAATATTCTTTGTATGGGAATTTAGTTTCCCTCAATTATGCTCCAGTCATGTCAGGAGAAAAAAACCTAATACTGAAAAGGAAAGCTGTGTGCGGGTTTTTGTTATTGGTCCACTGCGGGACAACCGTTGTGGGGAGCAATAGTTTCATCCTTGGCTCTGGATGGGCTGAGTTTTCTACGATTGATCCCGATTAAAAGCTAAAAATTAGACGACCGGCGATGACATTTTCTCCTAAACCATGTCCCTAGTTCCCAGTGCTCATGGGTTCGCTTCAAAGAATAATCGGGCCTCACAGAACATGAATACACTTGACCTATATCCTACACATGACTGATATTCGACCGACAGTTGACCAAAGATACTCGATAGAAATTCATCTACCTACCATAAACATGATCTAACACCTTTTGGGGCAGGTTAAGCTCACCTTCACCTCTCCACCGTTTGGGCTTATCTAGTTTTACTTCGATCTGCTCCCTTTCGGCTGGATGATAAGCTAGCCTAAGCTATCGATGTATGCATTTTTCCCGTGTTTCAGTTAAAAAGTTTAACAAGTTATTGGTGTTTGTATTTCTTCTTTCTTTCCTCATCCTATATTAACTGGAACCTCCGACAATCTTAAGGTTGGAGAAAGGATGAACAAGTGAACTCAAAACACTGCTATCAGTATTGTGCTACTTAGGCCCTATCCACACGTATGCGGATATTTTTGAATCTGCAACTTTTTTCTTTCCAGATCAGTTCAAAAATATTCCCATCCACACGTAGCGTATTCAAATCGAATTTGCCGGTCCACACTTACCCGAAAAGTGTCCGGATTCACTCTAGTACTGAGGACTCCTCTAGGAAACAGAGGAAATTAAGCATGCATCATGAAGCCCTCGGCAAACCAAGCTTCCTACCTCGGATCGTCTCTGGACTCCCTCAAGCTTGTCAATGTTCATACGTGAATACGGGGACCATACCACAGAGCAGTATTCAAGGTGAGTCCTTACTAAAGAAAAATAGAGGGTCCTTAGGGTCTTCAAATCATTTAGTCCTTTACAAGTTCTTTTAATCAACCCCAGCATCCTGTTTGCCCTTACAACAATACAGTTCACATGGGAGTTCCACCTTAAGAGATTCTCAGTGATAACACCTATATCCATGAATTCGTCGACTTCCTCCAACTCTGTGTCGTTCAAGAAGAAAGTTGAAGTGAATCGTTGTTTCTTCCGAGTCATTTTCATAATTTGAGTCATGTAGCAGCTCTTGTAACGTATAACGTGATTGGTTCGCTACCCTAGCCAAAAACAAAAGGCCAAACAATTGCAACAATGACTTACACTAAAAAGCAATCGAAGCTGCTTACAATACCAAACAATAGCAGGTTACGAGAGCTGCTACACTAGTGCACAATTTTGCATTTTCTTAACATTTAACTCCATACCGTTCACGTCAGGTCAATTTACTTAACGTCGGTAGTTCCTTCAGTTATGAAACTGGTATCAATGGAAGCCGACGGTTTGCCTTTCAAACCCTCCCTCTGTCAGTGCTCCGTTTTACGGATATTTAAAGCCATAGCTACACGGATCAGAGGAAAGTGGAAACAGAAGTTGAGGTCATCGAGCATCAAACTGGGGACCCCTTGCTCCAAAAGCCGCGCACTAGCCAATTGAGCTACGCCTGCAAATGTGGTTTTTGAGGAGAGGGGAAAAGCCTCTCGGAGCAGAATAGGGAAACAACAAACTCAATCCTGATTTAAATTTACAATTTCTAACAAACTTCACCTAACAAACAGGTCAAGTGTAAATAATCTTTATGGTCTTTCCAACTTCGAAATAGTTTTTCAAAGCATTCTCAAAATTAGGTGAAAATTTCAATTTTTCCCCTACATAGATAAATTGTTTCTTTATTGGGAAATGGAAACGCCGCCGGATTACGCTACAGACAAAAAACAGAACATTTCACAGCAGTAACAGCAAATTACGCTACAAGACCACAGAACATTTCAAAGCAGTAACAACAAATTGTCATGAATCTTCATTAATCATTGAAAAATCATGTTTTCTCAACCAACCACAGAATAAAATGGGATTATATGTGTTGCTGTTTCGCTCTGAGCCTAATATACAAATTGTTGGTGTTTAAGGTGACTGAACACAGTTTTTAAGCAGCACCTATACTTAAATTTCTGCCGTATTTATCAGTGCTGTTTTTGCCTGGAAGCTCAAACCTGGTCACTGATAAGTGCTACCACGAAAGTTTATACTTTAGACAGCATTTTGCTGGGTTCAAAAGCACCTGAGGGAGACCACTTCTTCGGTTTCCGCATATGTGGTGGTGGATGTGGATTTTTCTTTGGCATGACTCCGGCGTACTCCAGCCATGCGTCAGGTTGTTTACCAAAGATCTTCTTGTCCGTATATAAGGCTTGTTCAAACTTTTTTTTCTGGGTGGTGTTTTAAAAATATTTTATTCCTTTTAACACTACGCTTCATACATAGAGAATATGCTTGAGATGCACAAGACGAATTTACAAAGAGGTAGCTACTGAATAACAAACGTATACAAACGCCAGCCTACAGACTTAAAGAAGAAAAACCCACGTGCGGTAATAATCATGTAGTGATTTACTTGCAGACATGATCTCTTTAAGAATTTCAACTTTTTGCTTAGATACGAAAAAGTAAGATTTGGAAATTCAGTTCATCCCCGCGGAGGCATGCCCAGAAATGCATTATTTGGCGGTTAGTGAACAGCAGTTTAGTAATTTGCCAAGCCTTGGTCCTGCCATGCCAGCCGTAAAGTATGTGGCTTGTGGGTAAACTAGTTTTCGCTTGTTCCGTTGTGCCACCAATTTTGGAACAAAGACCAAAACCAGCCTTGATGACGCAACTTGTTACAACGTAGTGTAGCGTCTGTTCGTAGTTTCGAATTCGTTAAGTAACATGTAGCATTTTTCTACGAGACCATCAGGAGACTTCTTAATTCTTAATTGTCGTTTTCCCATTTTTAAATCATTCACGTATCATTAATAGTTTTTTTTGTGAACATATAAGTTAGTTTTAAAAATTTGTAAATAATTTCGATTTCGATTTCTTTTGGGATTGCTAAAGGAAGACCATAGTATTTTGTAAAAGAAACATTAAAATAGAATTTCCATGTGAAATCATGCAATTCTAAAATATGAATTGTTTTGGAGTTATTTTCCAGGAAGCCTGTGAATCATCTATAATTTTCTTAACCCAAGCTATCTTCCCATGATTTTGAAATCGCACATTTTAAGGTCACCATATTTCCTTTTACCAACTAAGGCGTTTCTTTTTACATTAGTGGGTATCCCTGCCCAAACGGAATCAAAAATTAGCCTGTTTATTTCTTGGATGTAGCGGTCCAGGAAAGGCAATACAGAGGCACAGTAAATGATCTTGAATGGCCCTTATATTTCTATGAATACCAATCGTCATTGGCTTGTTCCCGAGATTCGCGGGCTCCACGGGTATATAGATTAGGGTGAGCGACAACCCCCAGTCTGACTACCAACTACCCGAGAAGACACAGCCTAATCTTAAATGCACACGCATAAAATAAAAATAAAGAAACAAAAATTTGAGGGCTTATACATATTGCAAGGGTTATTTTTCGAATGAAAAGGTTTTTCCTCACCAAAATTCTCACCGCAGTCAACTCTCGATTCAAAAACAGCCTTTTATTTAAATTAAATATTACTGCGTTGTTAAGATTGTCAACCATTTTCTGCATGTGAAAACGCAACTATATTTAATAAGAATGAACTAGAACAAAAGAAGGGCAAATGATGATACGTATTCTTGAGGGTGCGTCTTTTACGGATCTCACCAAAAAATATAATGTTCAGCGCTTTAATTGACTCTCTGGAAACTTTGGGAATCATATTCAGCACAAATTATTTTTCTAAATTATTTCTCTAAATGGACCTTTTTTGGGGGGGAGGGGGATAGGGGGAGGGGGATTCACCTCCACGCTATTCGAAAAACCTCAAAGAGAAGGTAGGGCTTTGCATTTGCAGAATAATGAAAAAAAATGGAAAATGGATGACCATGGATTAGAATACCACATAACGACCCTCTTGTTTGTGGCCGTTTAGTCCCTCGACGAGAAAAGAGATTGCCTTTAAACTGTGAGCTCCCAGTGCGCACGAAAGAGAAAGCGCGAAAGCAAGCATAACAGAGAATTGTAAGACCGGTTGTGCTGTAAAATGCGGGCACCCTGGAGATATCGGTGAGTAATACCACTCTCAGTACTACAGCGAAGATATCGTTGACGTCACCTATTGGCACTAATGTGCCAACTAGAGCCTCATTGGCAGTCGAAACAAAGGGTCTTTTGTTCCTGTGGTTGACACATTTGCATAACGAAAGCAGTGATTGTAAAGAGATATCACCCAAATACAGCCGCCATTTTGTTCGTTGCCGGCGAACGAGATTGAACTGGCACTGGAAAAAAATGGAGATGGTAACCAAAAATAGAAGACAAGAGATTTGCAAGTTTTTAATGTGCAAAATATAAACAAATATTTCAGGGAAACGGAATAGATATCGAGTTAACTTAATAGCCAACTTGTCATGCTTGCAAAAACGGATGGGGAGCACTTTATAACAAAAGTACTACCCTAACCTGCGATCAGGCGTATTTTTCTTTATTTAGAGAAGGTGTGTAAAAAGTACGCTTGATACAATTTCTTATCGAGTTGTCTTTCAAGAGTTATCTTATCTTGGGTCATGCTATAAATGTGAGCCAATCAGACTCCACTGGAAATTACCTGCAAATTGCAATTCAAGGGAAGAGACGAAAACAAAATAAAACTCTAGCTGGAATGCCTACGTAGTCAGACTTTTTCCATACCATCAAAGCCACTTGTATTTCTGCAAATCCCGCTATCAATCTCGAAAAGGTCCAGGGGAGAAGCAGAGATAGTTTTTTGCCTCATTCCTCTGAGCAAATGATAAACCCCGATACAACAGCTATAGTAGCTAGCAGAATTCAAGAGTTAAATATTAAGAAAAGGATAGTGCTTACACAGGACTCCTCCAAAGCATTATCCGTAACAGGATACAAGATGGAATTTTAGTCCAGATTTTCTCATGAGGAGACATCATTAAATGTTGATTTTGAAATTTCTTGATAAGGGAATTATCAAAGAAAGCACATACGAATAGGGGGAATTTATCTCTAATATCTTCTTAAGACCAAAGAAAGATGGATATTACCGCATGATCTTAAACGTTAATTAAAAAGCTTAAAGTGGATTCAATCCATACTTGCACTCAATTAATGAGAGCCAGTCCACGGAGAACATCAGAAGTACCTAAAGTTTTGTTGGGGAAAAAAAATTACCAATTCATACGCTTGACTAAGGGACTATCATCTGCTCCCAACCTCTTTTCCAAAATGATGAAATCAGTTTCCTCCAAACTCAGAGAAATTGGGCACGTAACAAGTGGTTACCTTGACGACTCATATTTAGTGGGTTACACTTTCTGTGAATGTCAAAACAGTGTTAGAGGTACCCTAGATTTGGGCATCCTTACCCATGAAGAGAAGTCAGTATCAATACCAACACAGGTTTTCACCCCGTGGGCTTTGTTTTGAACTCCATGGACATGAGCGAATCCATACCTCAGAAAAAGCATAGGAAACTTCAGCGGGCAGCTCAGGGTCTTCTAGAAAAAGCCACGATAAGGGAGGTAGCATAGCGCATTGCCTTGATGGTTTCCTCCCTCCCAAGAGTTGACTATGGGAATCCCTACTAAGAGTCAGTTTTTTTTTTCTGGTGGATA
The DNA here is from genome assembly GCF_036669925.1 of Montipora capricornis. Classification (NCBI taxonomy): domain Eukaryota; kingdom Metazoa; phylum Cnidaria; class Anthozoa; order Scleractinia; family Acroporidae; genus Montipora; species Montipora capricornis. The sequence goes on along the minus strand of NC_090890.1, from coordinate 53,827,184 downwards.
TCAAAGAGAAGTATTGTAACAAGGAAAATTCACCACATTCTGCTCAGTGACGTCTCCACTTAGGGTTTGGGTCCAAGCTTAAGCAACAGTACCTCAGGGGATGAGGAGGGGGGGGGGGGGGGGGGCGGAGGGGGAGGCGGAAGATGGCCTGAAAAACAATGCCAATACCACATAAACTTGAAGTCAAAGCAGTTTGTCTGTGTTTGCACACCCTGTGCAGGGAAAGGAAACAGACAGATTTCAAAGTGCTTTCTGACAACACGACCGACCACTGCTGCCTGCATACGCAATCATGGGGCTTCCCACTGCATACCATGTAACAAATGGGAATTGTGCCTGCTGAGAGGTATTTTGGAGGGACAATACTGCCGCTGAGAGGGTATCTTGGGTCTTTGATGATGCTACAGAATAAAAAGGACATGTAGATGTTCATCTTTTTAATAGACTGTATATTTCACAAGTTCTAAAACAAGCCATTAATAATTCAAAGACTGCGAAAGATTTTGGACATGCTATTTCGTCTACTACAACCCACGTTATGGTATACTGACAGATTTTCATTCTTTCCATTTGTTACTGTTCACCATTGTTACAGGAGCATTTTCATGAGCTTTGCCCAAGCTTTAAGCAAATGAAATCAAGTTCGCTTTGTTTCTCTTTTTTCTGATACTTAGCTCGGGTGCTAGCTAGAGTGCCCACATGACTTTAAAATTTCGTGGAATCTCTGCGATAGTTGACTGCTGGAATTGTCGTGAAAACTCAAACGAGACTAGAAGTTTAATTGCATTTCTTTCAGTCATCTACAGAGCAGAGATTACACGCCCACTCAGGGGTAAATTATCAACTCATTACACCGCTTTATGTAATGTTTACTGTTTTTGGGCCTCATGTTGCCACTCTGTTTTTAAAATAACTGGTTGCGCGAAAGCGTAGTGTTCTCGGGTAATCTCTGCTCTATAGGTGACAGATAGAATATCGCCGGCAGCGAAGTCTCTATTTTTCAATTTGAAAGCAAAAAGGAAAGACAGTAGACGATAGTTTTAAAGGCAATGCAGGAAACTCTAAAACAAAAGCAAGCAAAAATAATCTGAAGTAAAGAATACTTCAACTAAGGTAAACTTTTCTCACACAGTTTATAGACAAAACATATATATTCTACAGCATTGATCTTGTTAATTTTGTTGAACGTATCACAAACTAAATGGTGGAGTTTTTTTCTCATGTTATTCAAAATCAATATACTTTTATGATGTTCTGAAGGTTCTCAAATTGAATGGCTGTTTGAAAGCTTTACGACTATTACTCAAAACTGATAAAAGGAATTCCTTAGATATCTTGTCATTTCTAATACTTGAAAAGTAACAACTGTTTGTGTCAGTAACGATTCTACCTCACAAATGTGGGGACCCCTCCCAAGGTCAATTAAGAGGTTGCGTTGCACCGACAAAACAAGAAAGAAACATGTAATGGAATGGCCTAATAGCTCAGAAGGCCAAGCTGCAAATGCAATTCAATTGTAGACCTGAAAGGGATTATCAACTAGTTCTCAAATTTAATTTAGAACAGCTGTTTAAGTCACTTATAACTGACTCAATAAAATATTTGTGGAGTTACAAGGCTCGTAGCGATATAATTGTTTCAAAGATATTATTTGGGGCACTATGCAAACTCGATTTGCATTTGTAATTAATATCCTAGGGTACATGCAAATGAGACTATAAAAGAGGTCACACGTGCTCCACACCATCACTCTCAGTCGAGGATGCAAAAGGGAAGCATTTTTTCTGATCAACCCGACTTACTCTATGGCCGTCGCGGATCATATTCCTCGCAATGTAGCGGTGGAGGCTATAGCGGAACAAATAAACCCTCCAGCGGAGGCGGCAGTTCAACCAGTAGCTGAGATACAACAAGCGGCTGGAGTTCAACCAGCTGTACTGGCGAATGACGTACAGTATCGTATTTTTCCCTGGTTCATAATATCACGCTGGTTGGACTCTTCAGGTCCTTGGTTTGTTGGTCAATTTAATTTGTGCTGCTAATGCCTGTGAGGTTTGCCTGTGGGGTGAGGTTTTAGTTCTTTTTAGTGCCTGAGGGGCTCGCCGGCGTGGCGAATTTGTGTGCTGAAATTGTCTGCGGCATTTGCCTGTGGGTCTTGCCTATTGGACAAGTTTGTACTGGTTTTGCCTGTGAGGTCTGCCTTAGTGGCGAAATTCTTTGTTCTGTCGATGCCGGCGTGGTTTGCTAGTGGGGCGTGCCTGTGTGGCGAATTTCCTTTCGCTTTGTTAATGCCTGGGAGGCTTATTTGCGTGTTTGAATGTTTTGTATTGTTATATCCCAGTGTGGCTCGCCGAGGTGGCGGAGCTTTATTTTAATCATTTATGCCTCTGTGGTTTGCCTGTGTGGCAGTTATTTATCTTATACAGGGGCCCATCTGGAGCGTGCAACTTCCATACAGCGTCTGTGAAACGGCGTTTTCACAAGTAGGTTTATTTTTAGACTAGCCCTTCCCGCGAACTAGGTCGAAAAACAAAGGCAGTTCCGGTTCGGTGACCCTATGACGTCAGCTTAATTTCTTGTAATTGGTCATCAAAATAAATCGGTCTGTGAAAACGCCTTTACATGAACACAGTAGAGTTGTAGGCTCCGGGTCATGGGTTCCTGTCTCACAATAACGTCTCAGGTTTGCCTGCGTGGCGAATTCGGAAGTCTTCTGATAAAGCAGCGGAATTGTACTGATCATACGGTTTAGGTTTGTGGAGTGAGTTCTCTTTGCGTTAATGTGCATTAATAATGGTTATGGGGTTTTGCCTTTCGTAATTTTTTTTGGGATTTAAAGTCCCATGAGGGTTTTTCTGTGGTTTTTGAAATGTTCCTTGGATTATTTGTGCTATTGATCAGGGTGAGTGACTCGTGTTGCGTGCTGAAGGCGCTCCCTCCTGGTCGCGAACCCCCGGTACCACTAGTTTTCTTTGTTTTTTATGTGCCTTATCAATCGATTGGAATAGGTGAAATCGTGAAATCCCTATTTAAACCCTCCCCCCTTTTTTATTTGGATGGTGGGTCGTAAGCGGAGGACAATGGTCTCCAATGAGGGGTTTCCGGAGCAAGCAAGTAACTGGGTAGAGTTCCAGAATCAGATTAAAGGAATCAAATGGAGATCAGGGTGGGAGTGACGGAGGCTGTTGATTGGAGGGATGTCCTCTCGTCGGGCGTGTCTCTTGAGTTAAAAGCTTTGAAATTGAGAGATCCCAATCGCTCCTTCGTTGGTGGCTTACACCAGAACGTTAAGGCTTAGGATAACGTACTTAAGAACCAT
>NC_090890.1:53808865-53816365 GCF_036669925.1 Montipora capricornis | reverse complement strand
CTGATTTATCGTCGTTCTCGCTTCAAACGCCAGTCTAGCCACATTTTTTAATGTAAACTCACATTTCAATTTAAATCCGACTTACTTTATTAAGTAAATAAGTCTCTTAAATAAGGAAAAACAACGCCAGGAAGGCAAAACTAGTACTATCCTCTGCTCCTTGCAATTTCTTCACTTCATCGCCACACTTTTGACTCGTCATCTTCGCTTCATTTGTGATCCTTCGCCGTATTTCCCGTTGTATTGAACCAAGTCTTTCAAATGATTCTTCATCTTTGCACTCATTGTGTGCCGTCCTTTTGGAAACAGGCGATGAATATTAACGATGCCAGCACTACATCCGCCATTTCTCATGTTCCCGCGTCTCGAATGAATTTGACTAAATTTCAAGGGATTTTCGGAGTGATGAGGCGCATGCGCAGCATTAGTCTCCTTTGTTATTGGCAGGTGGATTCGAAATGGAGTCCACATTCTCGAATTTGCTCGTCCGTTTTCGGGCGTCTATGAGCGAGTAAAATATTCTTCAGATTTGCCGCTACCGAAACAGTTTCCAAACCATGCGTCGTGCAGACGTCTCTCAGAAAATTATTATTCGTATTTTTCTTAAATTTGTTAAAGGTTATATTAGGTTATATTACTTATTATATTAAACAAGGATTGGGAAGAGTAGATCATGTTTAAGTTACGGAATTGAGGGAAACAGATCAGCGATTCACCGTGAATTTCCCCGTATATATGAAGTATATATATATATATATATTTTTTTTTCTTTTGGGGGTCAGCTTTATATGAAGGTTAAGTTCTTCCCTGTTGTCACCCTATTTGCATGTACTTATACATTCTTCCAGTTGTATATATATGCAACTAAAGTTGTTATAAATAAATAAATATGATGATAATTGTGATGATAAAGATGACAATAATAATATGAAATCAAGATTACTCAAAATATGGTAAACGTTTGTCACAGAAGGATGAAAGCTTTTTCATAACCAAATGCAGTTTATAGAAATAAAGCTTCTTCCTGCGCCATTGATTAATAAAATTCTCTGACCATTCACTAAAACTAAAACAAAACAAACCAAAAAAAAAAACCAAAAAAAAAAAAAACTCGAGTTGTGAAGTGTTCTTGCGCGGTATTCGGAATCAGTAGACATTCTTGATAATCCGAAAGGTCTCTAATTCGGAGACGTACTGTTTGAAAGATATAAAATCATTACTCGTGTCAAACATGCAAATTACGTGTTTCTTCAACAAAGTGTTATCAATTGCCGTTAAGATTTCATTTAAACAAATTAAATGTGTCACTATTAAGTAACTCAAACAAATCTCTGTGGAGTGACCAGGGGCGTAGCTATATAATTTCGTGACAGTTTATGTGAAGCAATGAACTTACAGCTCTAGTAGACTTGTGAGTTCTGAGAACATCGTTTCTTGGAGTTGAGTTATTTTATTGTCATAAAGATGTCTAGAAATAAAAGTATAAGAAACCTTCTTGAAAGCTAAGTTAACGTAGCACTTCTTTATCTTAATACTACTCTTAAAAGTATATTCAGAAAATTTAATTAAACGAGAACAGTGATATTCATCCCGGATTAGCTTTTATTAAGGGTCATTCGCTGAGAGTAAGATTTATCGAAATTAGCTTAGTCCCCATCTGCATCAGGGGAAATAAAAAATAAAAAAAAACAGACAAACTCGGCTAACTCAATGTTGTACCCAATTCTAATCCTTTGGAAATTTATATGTTAAGAAAAAACTGCGCCCTCGGCCTTCATCCTCGGGCCATACTCGAGACCCAGGGCACAGTTTTTTTTTCCTATCTGGACCGACCTTGGCCGGTAAATAACTTTTTTTTCTACGGCCAGGAAGCAGGTGAAAAATAATTGATGTCTGATCTCGCACTGTCTCCAGTTTTATATTAATCTCTTTAACTTAAATTCTAAAGCATACTTGTGTTATCGGCACCGATAGAAAATGGACAGTTATCTCTTTTTGGCTGGGTTGAGACATTGAATCAATGGGAGGGAGGTGGGACGAAGGAAAACAGAATTGAAAAAAATGGCCCCTACAAATCAAGATCAGTTTGCAATTGTAATCTAGCCGCTAACATATTTTTAAACTTGTTTATTATCCATATAGAAAATCACATTTTTCTCTTTGTTTTCTAAAAATCTGTTACTATTTACTACTGCTTTCACGAGAAAGCCATTGAAATGACAGTTGAGAAATCTCAATTGTCAGCTATCAAATGACAAGTTCAAAGACGCACGCACAAAAATTTTAAAAGTTGTCGCTTGCACAGTAAATTTTACACTTTTAAACGGATAAAAGTTCTCTCAATTGTGACACTAAACAGTAAGACCCTGAAAAAGTTGACGTCGATCAATGTTCTTAATCGGAATCAGAATCCGGCCAATCGGCCATTGTAATTCTGCTTTCCTCTGGGATTTGCTGCGGCCCTATGCTATGCAAATTTGGGCCCCTTGTTGGTGAATTACCATTCCCACTTTCTTTGTTTTGTTTTTTTGACTTTCATTTTCAATATTTTCCTGACTAGAATATTCTTTTGTGGATGTGATATTCCCCAAATCCTCGACACTTCTTTCTTTAATGGATAGAACTGTTCCATTATTTCTCTTTTTCTCTAGCCTCGCTGCCTGGTCCCGTAGGTTTTGGCTCTTCAATTGTAGATTCTTGTACCCCATATCATCCCACAACTCCTTCATAACGTCAATATATCCTCTTTTCCTTCCATTTTCGTTGCAAAGAGGATTCTCTGAAGAAACAAGTTCCTGCGCTTTTTTCTTGCATTCCAAAACATCCTTGTTCATCTGTTCTGTCCATTTTACTTTCGCCTTCCTCGCCTGACTTGACATTCCACTTCCACAGCTATCACAATAGCTGATCAATAATAATAATAGTTATAATAGCAAATTTATTCAAGTGTCAATGGGTTAAGCACAAGAGCACTAATTGGGGACACCAACGAAGTTAACTCAAATCAAATCAAATATTGGTTTTTGAGGAAAGGGAAAAAGTACCCGAAGAAAAACCTCTTGGAACAGAGAAGAGAACCAGAAAACTCAACCCACATTTAACGCGAATTCTGGGAATCGAACTCGGACCACCTGGGTAGAAGGCGAGTGCTTTCACCACTGCGCCACCCCTGCCTCGCCTTCAAATATAAAATTCAAAAGAATATTTACTCTTGAACAAGGCCAAAAGGGCCAATTTGTAATCAAACAAAAGAATACTAAAATGGAAGCCATTTTGCAATAAGGTGTATTGAGTTAACCCATCTGGTCTATTGGCTATTTTTCCCTCAGAACTTGGTGTAAAAATAAACACTTTTCTGACGCTGATGGGGACAAACCTGATACCAGAGTCTCACTCTTGGCTAATTAATGGACTCTTGGCCTTGCTAAATTCTATAATTAAACAATAGCAGTACAATTAATCGTACTGGATGTCCTCAAAAGTGTCCTCTAGCGACTGAGAGCGGTCAAATCAATTTCATCAGCCATCTATCGCAGACATTTCACGAGATCACTATGCATGCGCACAATCAGTCATACCATGTTATGCCCCGCCATCTTTGCATGACCGGTAAAGCATTCGGGAAAAAAAAAGAAAACAAAAAAAGAAACAACCCACGATTGTCCTCATCATCCGTTTAGTTACACAACAATCCTCTGCTTTTCTATATACAACGCTGTTGTGAAAAACCTTTACCTGGTTTGCGAGGCAAGCCTAAGTTCTAAAACTTTTCGAGTTCGCGATGACATCGAACCCGTCTTCACTCAAGGACCCCAAGGTTATTATCAGCGAGTCGGAAAGCAATCCCATGGCGCCGCCGGGGAAATCACTTGAAAGTGTTTCTACAGCGAATAGTTTCAATGCTCCCAATAGGGATAAAAAAGGGTCCCCAGAGAGGACCAACAAAAACAGTCGTCAATGACGATTCGACAAAGAGACCAAAGGTCACCAAAGGGAATCGACGAGCTCAACCACACGATTGACCAGCTAACGCATGTTGTCAAGAATTTTTCGCCCGTTATAAACAGCTAAAAATAGCTTACGATGCCTCCTTTGGTGAGGATTCTGAGACTACGCGGGTAAAAAGAACGGCGAAGGATTTATTCGGGATTGTCATGGGCATATGTTTGCTTGTCACGGTACATTCATGTAACTCGCTCGATAAACTTCATTTCGAAGGAGACTGCAAACGTCAACTGGATACGGACAAATTCATCATTAGCTGTGGTCTTACTTTTCTTGAGGTGATGTTGGACGGAAAAAAAGTGTTAATTATTATTTGACCTGGCTGCAAGGGAAATCCATCAATTTGGTCACGAAAAAGCGAACGAAGACGGCAGAGCTACAGTGTTAAAAATTGCAACGAATTACGCGATGTGTTTAATGTTAATTTCTACGTCATCATAGTCACCAATTTAAAACCTGAACAGTCATATTCAGCTTACAGACAAGATAATAATCAATACTGAGAGTTTGACCGCTTGCTTTAGAACATTCTGAGAGCGAGATAATTGAGTGTAAAGATGACTTAATTTGAATCTTTTTACGATTTGCATCATAATTTGTTTATCACCTGCTGTCAAAAGACGACTTTCCCCAAGTTAGTTTTCTAACGTTTGCGAACTATAATAAATCGCTGTTGCAAATTCAGTGACGGAAAAAATAGTACTTTGGGGAAAAATGCGAAAACAGATGCGATCGTTTTTGTCTTTTCCAAAATGGCCGACACCTTACATAGTAAAGCCAACATTTTTTCCTTCTTCATAAAAGACAAAGCAGTTTTGAAACATCCTTTAGTAATCAGAGGCATAGGTGTCCTTTCTGGTGGCATTTCATTACAACTGACTCACATGGGCATGTTGTTGTCATGATTAATGGAGGGTTACCATAGCAACGGTAACTCAGCTGGCCCAAATATGGTTGTTTTCGTTTATCTTACCGGGTAACATATCTCCACACAAAAAAATGAAGGGTGAGTTTATGAACTCCACCTCCAACTTTACGTGACTTTCTCAGAGAACTGTTCATTTTCTTAGCACGGTGCATTTAGAACGCTTTGCATTCAATAAAGCCATCTTGAAAATATTGCCTAATGATAATAATATAAAAGATGCTTTAACATATTATTCCAACCTTTAAGAGATCGCCTCCTGGCGACAAAAGAGGTAGTAACTGAAGGAAACAAAAATGCGCAGCACTATTTTGTTAACATGATTTTTTTTTGCTTGCAAGTAACATCTAAGAAGTCTCTGAATGAGGTTAAGTAATCTATATTCCATAGGAGCGTAATGTTCAGTTCGTTGTGGACCGTGGGAAGACCTTTGGGCTTCGTCAGGCAGCGCCATTTAACCACCAAACAATACTAACTTGTAAAGGGAAAGACAACTTGCAACGAGCTCGTGCAGTATTCAAGGCAGGAGTGCCTTGAAATCCACGGCATTCCTTTACCTCAGAAAGAAAAGGATATTAAAGAAAAACCAACGAACTAGTTCTCAAAATCGGAGATATGATGGGTTTTTCAGTGCGTCCTGGGGATATTTCGGTCAGTTATCGTATTCCAACCAGCCAGAAATATCAGGGAAGGAGATCTGCTCCTGCTATTAAACTGAAGATTACCTGGCGTGATACAAAGGAGATATGCTATTGTGGGCGAAAAGAGCTGAGAGCCTTGACAACTAAAGACTTTGGCTTTTCAGACGCCGAAGGTGTGCGTGCGCAGAGCACCATTGCTAAGAAAATAAGGTAACCCATCCATGTTAGAAAATTTGGCTTTATAGCCATGACGTCATAAACGTCCGTCCGTACGTACGTACGCACGTCGTCCGCCCCTCCATGTATGCCAATGTGACCAGTATCACGTAGCCATATCACGGGCTCAAGTTTAGGAGGAGGAGGAGGCAATACTCCAGTATACACTATAGCTAGTTTACAGCATACATCTTTGGTATTGGACAAATTTTATTGGACATCAATGTTATGGTCAATTGACACCTGTCAAAACAAGGTATCCGCTGACCAGTATCACGTGACCGTATTGCGGGCTCAAGTTAGACCTTATCGAGGTCAGCTGTTTGTTTTGAAGTTGACCGCTGAACCGGGACTAGTTGTTGATTGGATCGCAGGCTCAAGCCAGGTCACACACTTACACTCACACCTGAACGAGGCTTAATTTTTCGTTTTCTTTCTGTGGCTCGACGCGGCTACACAGCCATGCTACGTCAGCAAAGCTCTTGACAGTCGATGCTTTTTGTCTTCAGGTAAGTTTGGAAAATATATTTTTCTTGCATTTTTTGCTGGTTTAGGCATAATATAGCTGTAGTTATTCAAGTCAAACATTGGAGGGATATAAACGTAAAGCTGAGTGTTTATTTTTAAGTTGTTTAGGGCTGCTTTTTGGTTGGAGACGCCTGGACGGTCTATGTCAAAAGAACAGAAACGAAAGAAGAGAGAAAGAGAACGAGAACGACAAAACGGTACACCAGTAATAGCTATAAAGTTGGTGGAAGAAGTTACTCCACAAATTCTTTTCTTGGACACTAAACCGTTTGTTATTTCTACGGATAAGTTATTTCAAGTGGATGCATAGTTCTAAAACGTGGTTTAGTCGTTTTTTCTTTTGTTCAGGAATGAAACTCGAATTTTTATTGTTAACTGGAGTTAAATAACAATCATCTGTTCTCTTTTTGGACAGAAATAATCTGTTACTGGTTTGTTTGGCCTTAAAATGCGACGAAACAAGAAGTTTTTTTACTCCGCTTGCCTAACTGTTTTTCGATGTGCCTCGACAGTGACAAGAATCGCAATGAGTTCTCGTAAAAGTATAAGGAGAAATATCACCAGCTTGTGTTTTCAGAATTTTTTTTATAGCACGTACAGGTAATTTGTTGGAGATCTTGTTTGAAGTTTATCCTTTCTAGCCGATTCTGGTTCTAAGCCAAGCTGGCGTGTTTCAATGAAGTACATCGAATTGTAAATGATGTCGTTTCCAGAGATAAAGTGGAATAACCCAGTGAAATAAAGTGGAATAGCCCCTACCAACAACGTATCTCAACGAAAGAAAATTATGCGTTTAGCAAGGCAGACTGGAATCATCTAAGATCTCTGTTCAGTTATTTACCTTGGTATTTTACGTTAGAATAACAGGACATTAATGCTAACTGGGAAGCATGGAAAGATCTCTATTTCGCAGCGGTTAACGAAAGTATACCCAAGTTCCGTCACAAAAGAAAAAACATCGCTCCATGGATTACGAAGGACTTTATTAAATTGTCCAGGAAAAAGAAACACCTCTACAAAAACACCAAAAAATCTAACAGCGAGGATCATTGGGTCGCCTATCGCATTTTGAACAACACACTGAAAAAGAAATGTAACACAGTCAAATGGAGCCATTTTAAAGCACTCGCTGATAAATTACAAGTAGAGAATAATTCCAAGCCTTTTTGGAACTATATGAAATCA
>NC_090890.1:53781365-53786365 GCF_036669925.1 Montipora capricornis | reverse complement strand
AATTTGACTGGACTCCGGAATCTCAAACTTCGTTTGACTGTCTTAAGAACGGGCTAGTGTTGACTCCCGTTCTTGCCTACCCAGAATTTAAATTGCTTTTCCATCTTTATGTTGCCTTAGGCTAAAAGGAAGGTGCATGGTTCCCCATGTCGCGGTATGATTTCGTCCGTGAGTAGGTGCGCGATTGTAACGACATACGTATTTTTACGGCGAAGATTTCCGGCCATTTAATTTAATACTCAATGAAACAGACGAAGGAACCAAGGATATTAATAGCGATGCTTTCAAAAGCATCGGAAAATAGAATGGGTAGCAAAGGTGCGTGGAGTTTGTTTCTAGGCTTCTTACGTGTTAAACAATCCTAGCAAGAGCACACTCAATGCTCAACATCTTTGTATATTCCCTTCCAGTAATAGCGATCTCGCAGGGTTTCGTAATATTTTGAAAACATTTAAGTGCCCACCAGTGAGGCCATCATGAACGTTTACACTAAAACCTCGTAACGTAGAGGTGAAGGTAACACTAGTTGGACAGGTCTAAATAACACAACAAATCATGATAGTCTCCTAGCAAATCAATATCTTCAGATAGTAGAATTCTCTTTGCCCCAGCATTATCCACTCATAAATGCTCGCTTTCTAAATAGTCAATGAGCTCCCAGAGATCGGGGCTGTGCGCTGGGCTATCAAGGTCGTCAAGTTTATATTGCTAGTGCTAATCACCCTTACTTGCAGTCGAGGACTGAATTGCGAAGGGCGCAGCTCACGACACCGGGCTGAAAGCATACAAGGGCGCCTCTGACCGCCGCTATACAGTCCATGTTTGATGTCGGAGCACAGCACCACAGCTAGATGTTAATTAGCTGTGAGTCGATTTTGATGAGGGAGGAAAACCGGAGAAAAACCCTCGAGTCAGGTTGAGATCGACTGTAACTCAGTCCACATGCAAGCCGGGGGCAGAATTGAACCCCGGCTCGCAGTGGTGGGGGGCCCGATAGATAACCACTAAGCCACCCTGACTGTTTAAATGTGCCGTAGGGTCGCCTAGCTCTTTTCCCTACCTTCCCAACCGCGAGAAAACCGCGGTAAATCTGCCATCGCCAAAAAAAGTTATTTTTCTCAAAAAATATTTAAAGTTAGGGGGAAAAAAATACATCATTTTAAAGCTAAGAAAATAAGCTTTCCAACAGCATATAACTTATTTACAGACAACTGAAACTTTTATAAAAGCGAAAGTTGAACGAAAAAATTTAAGAAAAATAAGACAAAAAATAGTTTTCCAGGCAAAAATTGGTCATTTTAGCGTTGATTACGAATTTTTGGCTGGAAAATAAAATTTTCTTCAATTTATCTACTTTCTTGGACATAAATTTGACCGAAAACTGATGAGGCACGAATATTTTTGGATTTTTTGAACTAATTGAATTAGCGATAATTAGTAATGTGATAAGGTGATGACATGTGTTAAATTTGCGACCCGTTGCTAACGGCAACGGAAGGGATCGCATTACGAACAATTAACATCTGTTTGTCAAAAACCACCCAAATAACCGATTTTTCGACGGAAAATTCATCCCAGAGGATAAAACTATTCACTGGACATGTAATAAAGGTAAATATGTGCGAGCGAAAGCGAAAACAAGCGAATATTTTGAGGAAAAACACAATTCTGTGAGATCAAAGGACCATGTGCTCCAGACACGCAATTGCATCGCTAAATAATTAATCTTACCTTTTCCGCGATTTTAACGCTTGAAATCCCATCCAAGGAATCACAAATCCTTTTCTTTATCTATTCCGAAGCATGTAGTGTAATTTGTTGGCTGAAAAACTTTAGAAAAACCGCTTCGCGAGAGCTCGGCGATCGATTGAAAATTTGGTCATCGCATCGGCTCAAATTGCCTGAATTAGAATGGACGTCATGTAGGCGTCATGAAAGCTAGAAAGCCGAGCTTTTTAAGGAAACTGGGGATATATCTTCCCAGTAAACACGCCAAATTTCAGCGCGATCGATGAAAAGGACGCTGTGCTACGAATCTTACAAGAATGAGTCTTCAAAGACTCATTTTCGGTGCGGGGTAGGCAAAAGAGCCTAGATAAGGCATCAGTATTACCGTTGCTTACGCCAGGCCTATGGAAAATATTAAAGTCGAACTGGTGAATGAGCAATTCCCACCTTGCTACAGGGCCTGTGGGGGCCTGGACAGACATTAGCCACTTTACTGCATTGTGATCGGTATAAATTGTGAATTTCCGTCCATATAAGTACGGCTGGAATCGCTTAATACCGTCAATGACTGCAAGTGCTTCTCCCTCAGTTGCACTAATATATAGATTTAATTTAGCCAAGCCTAAAGGCGGAGCACCCTGCCTGTACGGTTTGTGAAAATAAAGGGTTTCGAATTGTCCGCGTTTTGGTGTTTCCGGTTGCTGTTTTAACAATTAAATCATTTTCTTTGCTTTCTTCTATAGAAAAAATCATTGCCTAACTAATGACTTCCACGGTAAATTTTACGCTAAAAACCGCTATTGCGTGAATCACGAAGCGATGAGTGTGACATCGGCTTTTCCAGTGAAATTTACTTTGCAATTTACCAGTTTGGCAATAATGTTTTTTGAACCAAATGAGTTTTAAAAGAAAACAAGCATTAAGCACAACCTCAGAGAGCGAACTGAAAAGGAAAAAAAAGCCATTTCAGAGTCAACTGTCAATAGCCAGAGAATAGGAATTGTGCTAAAATTAGAAGCCATAAAAACAACTTTGTCAGTTCAAGGTCACAGAAGAGTTTTACTGATGTACTTTATTCCACTTTATCTCTGAAAACAAGATCATTCACATTTTGATGTATTTCATTGAAACACGCCAGGTTGGCTTGGTACAAGAATCGGAAAACTACGGGAATGCAACCAAGAAAGGACGAACTTCAAACACGATCTGCGCCAACGCTTAAATAACATTTGGGTGCTTTAAACAAACTTCTGAAAACACAAGCTACTGAGATTTCCCCCTAATTTTAAGAGAACTCATTGCAAAACGTGTTTATAACATAAGGGCAAAATTTTCTTGTCACTGTCGAGGCACAACGAAAACCAGCTGGGCAAACGGATTTAAAAAGCACTTGTTCGCTCGCATTTTAGAGGAAAACAAACAAACAAACAAACAAACAAATCAACTTTTTGTTTATGTCCAAAAGAGTACAGATAATTGTTATTCAATTCCAGTTGACAATAAAAATTCTATTTTCATTCCTGAAAAAAGGAAGAACCGATTAAACCACCTTTTAAATATACGCATCCACTTTGAATAACGTATTCGTAAAAAATAACAAACGGTTTAGAGCCCAAGGAAGAATTAGAGTGCTAAGTATGAGCTATTACTGGTATTCTGTTTTGTCGTTGTCGTTCTCTTTCGCTCAGTCCTTTCGTTTCTGTTCTAGACATAGGTCCTCCAGGCAATATGCGAGAAAAAAAGCGGCTCTAAGCAAATTAAAAATAAACACTCTTCTTTAAGTTTCCATCCAGCCGATGCCTGACTTGAATAACTGCGTAGCCACCAGTGTGGACCACAGATTTCATGATATGTCAAACTGGATTGAAACCAGCGAAAAATGCAGAAAGAAAACATCTTCCAAACCGTTTTCCACCTGAACACGAAAAGCGTTTGACTGTGTAAGAACTTTCGTTGATATATAGTATGGCCGTGTAACCGGGTCGATCCACAGAAAGCGCGCAAAAATATGAAGCATCGCTTATGTTCAGGTAAGTTCACCTAGGTTGAGCCTGCAATCCCATCGAAAACCAGTACCTGGTCAGCGGTCAACTTTAAAAAAAAAGGCTGATTTAAGTGAGCTTGAGCTTGAATCTGCGATATGGTCAGGTAATACTGGTCAGCAGATACCTTGTTCTGACAGGTGTCAATTAATCAAAAGATCGATGTTCATTATCAAAGATGTATGCTGTAAACTAGCATGAAACTGGTCACATTGGCATACATGGAGGGGTGGACGAACGGACGGACCTACGTACGTATGTACGGACGGTTGATGACGTCATGGTTATAAAACCAAGATTTCTCGCATCGATGTGTTACCATATTTTCTTAACAATGAATGCACTCGGCTTGGTCTCAGTCTCGTCCCGCGTAAGCTATAGACCCTTTGCATAAATGGCGCCCAAATTTAAATAAAAATACTTGATACATCCTTAGCCTCACATTCATGACCGCGCACCGGGCACCGATGGCTCAGTTGGTTGAGCACCGGGCTGTTACGCGGGAGGTCGTGAATTCAATTGTGGCCGGACCAACACGCAGGGTCTTTAAACAACTGAGGAGAAAGTGCTGCCTTTGTAAATATCCTTCTCCGTGTTGTCCTTGGTCTTCCCCGTTTTCGCCGCCCCTCTGGGGCCCAGGTTAATGCAGTTCTGCAGTCATTGTTTGGTTCTTTCCTCATGATGTGGCTGATGAAAACGTCTGAAAAATATGCTGTCAACGTCTTTGAACTGAGTTTTGTTTTTAGCATAAACAAAGAAAAGGTTAATTACCTTTTTTGTCACCAAGGTACTACGGTATGTAATTTTCGTCCAATTTTTATCGTGGAGAAAAAAAAAAAAGAGGTTCCAAAACACTCTTGAAAACATGGTGTCGTCGTAACTGTCCAGTGCGGTGAGGCGATTTTTCGTGGAAGCAAGAAAAGTTGAAGGAAAGCCATACGGTCGCAATACCATAAAAACCATTCGTGTTGGGCTGGACTGGTTTCTGTCATGTTCCCCACATAGACCACACCACAAAGACTTTTTCTATAATTCGTGACAAGTAATTTCAGTCGGCTAACGAAGCATTAGATGCTATTTTGAAGGAACTCACTCGATTCAGCAGCAAAATCAACTCCATTCTGGTTCAACGTTCAATGTCCATCTGCCGCCGATTTTCCCCACTCAAACTTTCATGGCTGTAATTTCATTTTCATTCCTCCAAAGGGCAATACTAAGCATTTTTGTGAC
>NC_090890.1:53763865-53776365 GCF_036669925.1 Montipora capricornis | reverse complement strand
AGAAGCCGAGACGAAGTTTTGTAAAAAAAAAGCGAAACGCCTATCAATAGCACTGAGGTCTAACGTAATCGGAGGAGGAACGGGATCCGAAGAAAAATTACGGACATAGCTGCAGCTCAGACAAAAGCGAAACGTGTGGTCATTGGTATACCGACAAACAGGGCAGGGAACAGCCTGAGAGAAAAGCCGGGAAACTTCACTGCGAGAAAAATTAAAATAAACAAAATCAGACTAAAAGACTGACTGTCTGCCACCCATATTGACAACAAAATTGCGGACTGCTAAGAGCAAAAAGTGCACGCAAAGACAAAACTAAAGGGCCAAAAAGCGCAAAGTCCATAGCTCCCAAGGGGTAGGCCATGTTGGAAAAGAACATTCCCGAGGCGGAGCCAAGACAACACCTCGGGAACCCCAAGGGGCAAGGAGGGAAGAGTCGACTGCCTGGGACTTGATGCAAGGCCACCAAAATTCCCGAGGGGAAATGTCAGGAACGCGTAACAGAAGAATCCTGAAGGAAACGATGTACTTACGAAATCAGAGTGATGAGGGGAAAAATGTAAGGGTTAGAGAAAATGTGGGGGGAAAAGGCAGGAGACTGCAAAAACATTAACCACAGAAGAACCAGTTGTTGGGTGCGGAGAAAAGAAGGGAAGAGGAGAACCATCTAGCGCGAACTGAACTTTGGAAGAGAGAGCCTTAATATATAGATTTAGGCGAGCCGAAAAGCGGAGCTCCTAGGTTATTTATTCTTACTTCCTGTAGTGTTAGTGAAAATAAAAGGTTTTAAGTTGTCCGCGTTTTAATGTTTCCGGTTGCTGCTTAATTAAATCATTTTCTTTGCTTTCTTTTATAGAAAAATTCATTGCCTGACTAGTGAGGTCCACGGTAAATTTTACGCTAAAAAACGATATTGCATGAATCACGAAGTGATGAGTGCGATATCGGTTTTTCGAATGAAATTTACTTTGGAATTCACCAGTTTGGCAATGCATTTTTCTTGAACCGCATGAGTTAAAAAAAAAAGCACACCCTGAGCGAGCGAATGGAAAAGGAGAAAAGCCATTTCAGAGTCAAATGTCAATAGCCAGTGAATAGCAATCACGCTAAAATTAGGAGCCATAAAAAAATTAATGATAAAATTAAAAAAAAAACATTGTCAATTCAACATCAAAGAAAAATTTTACTGATGTACTTCATTCCACATTATCTCTGAAAACGAGTTCATTCACCTTTTGATTTATTTCATTGAAACACGCCAGCTTGGCTTGGAAAAAGAATCGGCAAGATACGGCAAAGCGACCAAGAAAGGGCGAACTTCAAACAAGATCCGCTTCAACACTTAAATAACGTTTAAGTGCTGTAAACAAACTTCTGAAAACACAAACTAGCGAGATATCGCTCTAATTTTACGAGAACTCATTGCGATTACGTGTTTATTACATAAGGGCAAAATTTTCTTGTCACTGTCGAGTCACGACGAAAAAAAATTGGGCGAACGATTAAAAAAGCTGTTGTTCGCTCGCATTTTAGAGCAAAACAAACAAAGAAATCAACTTTTTCTTTATGTCCAAAAGAGTACAGATAATTGTTATTTAATTCCATGCACTTGAGAATAAAAAATCGATTTTCATTCCTGGACAAAGGAAGAACCGATTAAACCACCTTTTAAAATTACGCATGCACTTTAAATAACGCATCCGTAAAAATAACAAACGGTTTAGTGCCCAAGGAAAGAATTTGTTTGCTAAGTATGGGCTATTACTGGTATTATGCTTTGTCGTCGTTGTTCTCTTTCGCTTTCCTTTCGTTTCTGTTCTAATCATGTAACCGTATCAGAGCTTCTAAAGATACTCCAAAAATTGCAATACAGAGAAAAAAGCAGCTCTAAGCAAATTAAAAATGAACACTCAGCTTTAAGTTTATATACCAGTGTGGACCACAGATATCATGATATGTCAAACTGGATTGAAACCAGCGAAAAATGCAGAAAGAAAACATCTTCCAAACCGTTTTCCACCTAAACACGAAAAGCGCTGACTGTGTAAGGACTATAGTTGATGTAGTATGCCCGTGTACCGCGTCCAGCCATAGAAAGTGCGCGAAAATGAAGCCCCGCCTATGTGTAGGTGAGTTAATCTGGGTTGGGCCTGTAATCCAATCGAAAACCAGTACCTGGTCAGCGGTCAACTTTAAAAAACAGCTGACCTCGGTGAGCTCTAAGCTTGAGCCCACGATATGCTCACGTGATACTGGTCAGCGGATAACTTGTTTTGACAGGTGTCAATTGATCAAAACATGATGTCCAATATCAAAGATGTACGCTGTAAACTAGCATGATACTGGTCACATTGGTATACATGGAGGGGTGGACGGACGTACGTACGTATGACGTCATGGCTATAAAACCAAGATTTCTCGCGTCAGTGGGTTACCATATTTTCTTATCAATGGAGCTCCGCTAATATCCGCGGAGTGTGGGCCAAATCGATGCTGAATGCGAAGCCAGGCCTCCTTTGAAAGCTTAGAATCTTGCAAAGAAAGGGTATGGCATGGAAAAGCGGTGGGGTTAGGAGGGATATAAAGAAGGTTGAGCTGAAAATTGTTACTCGTAGATAGCCAAAAGAGCTTCTTAAGGGCGTCACAAAGCTGGCGGGACCTGGCGCCCTGACGCTTCTAAGAGCGAATAAACTACACCTGGCTATCTGTAAAAGACATCCACACGTCGGCCTTGCACCGAAGAGAAAAAGGCTTCCGAAACTTTCGCCAACGCTAGAGTCTCTTTAACACCGATATCACGTACTAAATCCTAGGAAGGCCTGTAGTCACGAATGGCGATCGGCTTCGTAGGAAAGCTCAGGACACAACCAAAATTGGAATTGGAATTGAACTGAAATTGGAGGCGTCCGAAGCAAGGAGTATTTGAGAATGAAACTCTGTGACCCAAGGGAGACAGCCTTCCCAGTTCTGAAGGAAATTTCAATGCTCGATTCAATTAATATTAACTAGGCGGGAAGAACGAAGACCCCTGGAAATTGCCAAGTTTCCCTCATTACTGAACAAACACGCAACCGGAACTGCGAAAGAGAACGAAATGCATTTACCATCGAAACGCTGTAAGGTTTTAAAACAAGCCTGGCCAGAGGACAGAATGAGGTGTGAAAAAAGAAAAAAACCAACCTCACCTTAGAGTGAGATAGCTCCCGTTTTTAGCCCCGCGGCGATGGACTCGTTGATAAAATCCACGAAAGCATGACACGATGGATGGAGAGAACACCTTGGCGGGAGGTATATAAGAGTCGAAGTTCTCCCCTTTGAACTGTCCTTTAAACGGTTGAAAGAAATCGTTAACACTAACAAAATTCTTAATCCATCTTCATAGCAGCCCAGTTAAGTCACAAGACGCGTAATTGACAATGTACTCCCAGGACGATGAGACTGCAGATTCCCTATCACAAAGGACTCTGCGTCGAGAAAGGCTAATAGTGAAACATCGGCAAGCGCGGAACCATCTAAAACTGAGCGAAGGAAGCCATTAGAAATGTGGGAGTTACGAGGCTAGGCGCCACCCCTTAAGCCGCGCGGAGAGAACCTTCACACGCTTGGAAGGGTGCTACAAGAGAAAAGAGAAAGGGGGCTCAAGGAAAGGCAGTTTTAAGCCTCAGTAATCCGAGAGGGAATAATATTGCCTTTTAAAACTGCCAACAGAGAGCGGAAAGAAGGGAACAAACTGGAAAAGAGAGGAAATAGAACAATTTAATTCAATTTAAGATGATCACTAGCGGTTCGATCCTCCCCTATCTCGAGGGGAGTGCTGGATGAGGAAGAATCTGGACCAGTTGGATATATCCCGCTTCTTATAACAAAATCGAGCAGAATGATCAAATACCCCACAATAATTACAAGAGAAGCGATCGTTATGAAACGAACGGGGAGGTGGGACAGGTGGGGAGGCTGTGCGGAAAGACTATGCACCTTCGGAATAACTTGAAGGACCTTAGCATAATCACTGTCGGAAAACAAGGCTAAGAAATTCGCTCGAAAATGCTCCCGAGGGTTGTCAAGACCCTCCCTCAAAGCTTGGTTGGCTGCAGACGAAAAAGCTGCCTTGTCACGACCCCACAAGCTTTTAGCTTTTATCCTTATCGTGTCAAAATAAAGATTATGTATAAAGATTATGTATGTCTGCAGCAACAAGATCCTCAGCTTGGGCTTAGGCAGAGTAATCGTCAAAGTCAGGTTAACGCCTCAAGCCATACGCAGGCAAGCTAGCGCTAGATAAGCTGCTCTCAACACTGAAGGAAGGAAATCAAAATAAGGAAATAGCAAAACGAAGGCCTCGAATAAGAGAAAAATACAAACAGCATATGCAAAAAAAAAAAAGGACAAAAGGTCATGAGTAATACATGCAATAAAAGTCCATTAGACTCAAGACCGGAGCGGAAACTTTTTGGGTTCGTTGAAACAAATACAAGCCGCATATGCAAAGCAATAAAAGGTCAAGAGTAAACACAATAAAAGCCAATTGTACTCATGACCGGAGCGGAAACCAATACAAACCGCATATGCAGAACAACAAGAGGTCAAAAGAAAACACAGAAGCCAAGTAGACTCATGATCGGAGTGCAACCTTGCCGGGGCTCGCTAAAACAAAATATAAACAGCATGACATGCAGGACGACAAAAGGAAGATAAGAGAAACAGATCAGATCAGAGCACATATAAACGGGACTGCCAAAAGTAAAGGGGAGCGTCGCGAAACGAATGGGAAGATCGGAAAGACGAGTAGACAAGCCGGTGCGCGCGGCGCACTAAACACCTTAAGAGCAGTTCTCTGAGAAAGTCAAGCAAAGTTGGAAATGGAAATCTTAAACTCACCCTTCATTTCATTGTGTGGACATATGTTGCCCTGGAAGATGAACGAAAATATCCATATTTGTGCCAGCTGAGTTACCGTTGCTATGGTAACCGCCATTAATCATGACAACCACAAGCCCATGTTTCAAAATGGGTAACATATGTCTCTACCTCTCGCATAGATGTGAGTCAGTTCTAATGAAATTGCACCAGACAGGAGACCTATGCCTCTAATTACTAAAGGATGTTTCAAACCTGCTCTATCCGCAGCCAGTAATGCCTCATTTTCGTTAGATGAGATATTGAAAACAGCAGGTTGGTCTTCAGAATCCAACTTTTTCCGGGTTTATTTAAAGCCTGTACTTTAGAAGCCAATATTTGCACTTTGTAATTGACAACTGAGACTGTAGTAGAGTTTAATGCGGCTCACAGGAAAACAAAAGTATGATTAGAGTCGGATGTGTGCTTTTTCGTCCTTTACTGTACGTGACTTGCTTTGAAATCTAATGGGATCTCCAGGCATGGTAACGAGGTCCCTTTTTGTTCTTTCATTCTTAGGTGTTCAGGACTTCTTGCCTTTCACGATTAGGTGATGGCTTGAAATCACGCGCCATCGCGTAATTTGCTCATTCCTGCGTAACTCAATTTTGCACTTTATTTGAAAAGTGTACAGATATTAGCGATATATTTTCATAAGAAAACTCTTTGAAAACCGCTTTATCATTGCTTTAAAAAAAGCGATCATGCATAGGGTGCACAGGGATTCTTGAACTGGTTTCAAATGTAAAGCACTTGAAAGTTGGCTCATGAAAACGGGCCAATTGTAGTCCGTGATATATGTGTTACGAGACAGATTTTGCAGGCACAGCTTCAGTGTTTTAACTTCATTATTCTGTTGTGCAACATCAGCACTCTGCCGTTGCCGGCAACCAACTCTGTCATCAAACGACAACTGCTGTTTAAATATGCTCTTGCTGAGCTGTGATTGGTTAATCAATGAATTTTCTTCAAAGAATAAAGAACAATAAGGTGACAGCCAGGGCGTATGATTACGTACCCCGTGCGTTGCAACTGAACTGGTCGAATAAGTCAGTGTCACAAAAAGTTATAAGGTTCTCCTGAGTAAAGTACTTTCGAGAGTTATCTTTCGGTGCCAAATACAACTATGGCTGGTCAAACAGCTTGAAAAGTTACCCAAACTTGATCAAAACTCTTAGCAACAAAGGCGTAAAAGCTGGTGGTAAATACTCGCGGTAAACACTTCAGCCTAGCTAAATATGAGTTAACTAAATTGTTGGATTAACCGATACACCAACCCGTGCGGGCTAACGCGGGAAAGCTAACGCTCCAGATAACTACGCCAAGATAACTAACATGGTCAGTCTTACAAACTTATCAGAATACCCGCTAAAACAGTCCTCGTGTTGTCAAGAACATCGGCGGATATTCGGCTTTCTCCTAGTGCATTCAATGCTTTGTTTATAGTGGAAGTGCACTTAACAGTGCGTCAGTTGTTGACATCTGAAAGATGGTTCAGTGATCCAGCGTTCCTATTGAACAATAAAAAGAATGGCTAAATGCTGACATTGATACCTTATCAGACAGCGACCCAGGAATCAAGAATGAGAAGCCTATATTTGTGGCGAAGGGACCAGGGAAGTTAACAGAGATACTCACAAGATACTCATCGTGGACGGTCACTGAAGACCATTGCCTGGTTGTTGAAGTTTAAGGAGTACCTAAGATATCACAAGAGAGATGACAAATTTGAACTCTCGAAACATCTCACAGCGGAAGATTTGAAGCTTTCAGCTGTTGCTATTGTGCAATTAGCCCAGAGCGAGGTGTTCTCAGAAGAGGTCGAGAATCTGGAGAAACGAGGAAGTGTGAAACGCTCAAGCAAGTGAGTGAAGCTGCCACCGATACTGGATAATGGTGTGGTGGGAGTGGGTGGACGCACTGGTGACTCTCCGGTCGCCCCTGATGCAAGGTTCCCAATGATTGTTCCACCTAATCACCCGGTTACCCAGCTTCTGATTGCAACATAGCTTCAGAGACTAGACCATGCAGGTCAAAGTCACATTCTTGCTCCACTGAGAGAGAAGGTTTCGATTCCAAAAGGAAGGTCCTTAGGCCTGATGGCGGACTTACCAATATTCCGCACAACAGCATTTGAGCCCACTTTCACGCAAACTAGAGTTGACCTCTTTGGCCCTTTAAACGCAAAGGAGGGAAGAGTAATTGTCAAAAGATGGGGCGTCGTCTTCACTTGTCTAAACTCTCGGGCTGTACACCTCGAATTGGCCTCCTCCTTGGAGACGGATTTTTTCATTAACGTTCTAAGGAAATTCATCAGTAGAAAAGGCACACACAAGACTATCCACTCAGATAACGGCACCAATTTTATTTGAGCAGCAAGAGAAATTAAAGAGGCCATCGATTCCTGGAATAAGAAACCGATCCAAGAAGGATGTCAGTGGCTTTTCCATCTACCCAAGGCCTCACATGCTAGTGGGGTCTGCAAGAGGCTAATCCAAAGCACTAGAACAGCCTTGCGAGCAATACTGAGAAACAGCTTAGTAGGAAGTCCTGGTTAATGTCCTCACTGAAGTTAAAGCGAATCTTAATTTACAGCCTCTTTGTACTGCCTCTGATGACCCTGATGATCAGGAACCATTGACACCGAACTATCTACTGTTGCAGAGAGCTGTCCACAACTTGCGACCTAGATCCTTTGTAAAGAAAAGACTTATCCTCTAAAAAGAAATGGAGACAGGCACAAATTTTGGCTAATCACTATTGGAAGAGGCTATTGGAATACATCTCGTCCTTGCAGGGGAGAATAAAAATAGCACAAGCCGCGCCGGAATGTAGAAGTTGGTGATTTGGTTCTACTTCTCGACGATTGCTTACCAAGGAGCTTGTGGCGAATGGGTCGTGTGAAAGTGTTATTTTTTGCTTGTTTTTTTTTACTTGTGTGACACCTTTGTATGGCCGGCGTGTCACCCTGTTTTCATGAGAGAATTTGTTTGCGAAATTCTCAATAAACTTAGTTAAAATAGTGACTTTCCCTCTACGTGTACTGTTTACGAAAATAGCTAAATCAATACTCGAACCTTGCAATTACAAATTCCTTGGAGATCTTGGCAGTTTCAAAACTCGAAATGTAACGACTGCGCGTGTCAGTAGCAATCAAATTGCTTAATATTGTTGTTATAACTATGTGCTTCTTCTTCACAAAAATAGGGACCCCTATTAACAGCTAACATTGTGCGACAAAACCAAGAAGAAAATGATACACCGGAATGGCAGTTAATTAGAAGGCCAAGGTCCAAATGCAATTTAATAGTAGACTTCAAGGATTCTCATTTACTGTTGCGATTTAATTAAATAGCTGTAAGTCACTTATTAAATACCTCAAACAAGTCTCTGTGCAGTGACTAGGGCATAGCTGTACTAATGTTTCAGTGACAGTCTTTATGGAAAAAAAAACTTACAGAATTCGTAGATTTGTGAGTCCTGAGAACATATTTTCTGGAAGTTGAGTTATTCTATTGTCATAAAGATATCTAGAAATGAAAAGTATGGAAAGCATGTATAAGAAACCTTTTGCCAAGCTAAGGTATACGGGAAACGTCAAATCAAAGAAAATCTAGAGAACATTACATTTGCTTCTTTTAAAGAAAATAATTAGATCTTTTATTAAATAGCATTTTTAAGACGGACTCATTAGGAGTTCAATACACCGTATAAAATTATATGACTGGGTAAAATAACATCTAAGAAAAATGGCATAATTTGCCTCGCAATTTGCTTTCAGTACTGCGCTACTTCCCGAATTTTTCTCGTGAAACATCAGAAGCACTGGGTGTAGGCACCATTTCTGGCCCCACCTTTGCCGAACATGGATTTAATTCACTGTGGTTTATTCGTTGATGACATAAATAGCCACAATGGTTTTTGTAGTTGTCTTTTTTTACCGGATTTCGATGTCTTAGCAAACCAGTGAGATCACTTGAAATTCCCAATACTTGAAAAGTGACGACTGTTTGTGTCAGTAGTGGTCAACTTATTTATTATTGTTGTTATTATTAAATAAATGTGCTTCTTCATCACAAAAATGGGGACGCCACGCACGGTCAAATAAGAGGTTACTTTGTACCAAAAATCAAAACAAGAAAATGTAGTGGAATGCAAAGGTCCCGACCAAATGCAATTGCATTGAAGAGTTAGAAGAGTTATCAGTTACCGTTGAGATTTAATTTAAGCAGCTATGAGTGACTTGCTAAGTAACTCAAACAAATCTCTATGCAGTGACCAGGTGCATATCTTTATATATTGTTGACTGTTGTTTATACGGAGCAATAAACTTGCAGATCGTGAAGACTTGTGAGTCATGAGAACATCTTTTCTGGGAGTTGAGTTATTTCATTGTTATGAAGATATATTATATGACTACCTCCGTGAGGGGGCAAGATAAACCAAATCCTGCGCTGACATTGGCTACCCGAGCGAGCAAGGTGGTCTTGCAGCCTCTCGCTCTTCCTTATCTTCTTTACCCAGCTTGTGGTAGCCTTGAATACCGAGGCTTTGTCTGAGGTCTTGTCTTTCTGGTAATTAACGAGTTCAGTTTTCTTCGAAACTCTTCGGCCGTCTGTGATTTAGTCACCTCCAGGTGCACCGCTCTCGAGATGGAACAAGTGAAGAGCAAGACGTAGCACTTGCCTAGCTCCTTCTTGGTGATTTTGTACTCAAGTGGACCAGCGAAATCTACTCCCATTGTCTCGAACGGTCGCCCATCTTTCGTCCGAAAGCTCGGCATTGCGGCTGTTGTTGTGGATCCGTAAGGGTTGATGCTGAATAATTTGCATGTGTTGCATTGACTGATTACCTTCTTAACCTTAGGAATGACCATGTCAAGCAAGTAGCCAAATTTCTCTTCGCCTGAAACCGGTCGGCATTGTACTTGCATGATGAACATATTCTGAAATCGGACCCAATCTGATGATGTGCCCTTGAAGGGTGTGATCCTTAAATACAACGTTTTATGAAAACTGCTCTTTTGCAGTGTTTCCAGCAGTTTTCCAGTGAAAACAGGAAAAACGTTTATCATACGAAAAATAAAAAAAGAAATTACAGTGACATTGCAAAATGGGTATTGACTGGGGTACTTAAGCTAGGTATAGCATGTGATTAGTCATTCTAGGTCGACACCGTTTACCCTCAATTTTCGAGATTTGGACTTCTAAAACCTTTTGGTAGGATGGGTTCTTCATTTCTCTAGCTGGCCCATGCCTCTTACCCAGAGCGGACAGTGTTCGTGCGGCCTCAGTTTTTAGCCCCATTTCTTATCTTTGGGCGGCTCCTTACGTATTCGTCTTCAAAAGGTTACGATTGCCAATTCAGTGCTTCCTGTGGGTTTTAAACCCCGCAGTGCGGCAATGCGTTTGGTTCGAGGAATACGTCTCCATTTTTCCCGCAGTCTTCTTGTTTTTTTTGTATCCGGTAATGCCGCTAGTTTTATATTTCCGGTGCAGTATATTGTGTGAAACATGACTGTCTTATTCAATTTATGTTCGCCAATAGTTATGGATTTCATCCAATATTTACGCTCGTAATGTTACGACAGTGTGCGGCCGAGACTTACAAAATAAACCTAGTGATATATTTCTCTTGCTTCCGCTGCGTGGTGAAGCTGAAATAAATGTGTCAGTCCTATATGCCCGTAAATATCAGTTCGCGTTGGTTAGAGAAAAAAAAACTACTAGTCTACTTAAAACGTCAGCGCCACTTGGCAAAGAAAAAAAACAATTGGATTCTCCCTCCCCAAGATAAAACGGAACTGAAGTGTTAATAAAATAAAGTGTGGGATTCACCATAAGTGCGGATTTGATTTTTATACAGACACTTGATTCGGCCGCAACCAAGAACTTTCTCGAGCGAGAAGACACTGGAAACGAGGATGTAAAATGGTATTTTTCTAAAAAATGCCAGAGAGTCTGGGAAAAACACCCTCCGCATTTTCCAATTTCATAATTGCTACTTGAGCAACTGCATTTTAATACTTTAATTTGGCATTAAAATTAAGATCGACTTATTAGGCTCTCAGTGCAGCGTATAAAAATAGATATAATTATACTTGACTAGGTAAAATAATATCAAAGAAAAATCGCGTCATTGGTCACGCAATTTGCTAAATTTGCTATCAGTGCTGCGCTATTTCCCCATTTTTCGTCGTGAAACATCAGAAGTCCTGGGTGTAGGCAATATTTATACTACTTTAGACCTTGTGCTAACGAACGTGCATGAATTTTACACTTCACCACTGGCTTTCCCACCATTCGGTCTCGCAGATCACAGCACTGTGGTAGCTTCTCCGACGTCTGAGAAGGATAATCCAACACCGGTATCAAGAGAGTAGTTACTAAGCGCGCTCAACGGCAAAGTTGTAAGGCAGTGATGGTGAGATATCGAACAGTATTGATTGGCCATTGTTGTTCCCTTCGCTTGGCAGCTGCGAGGATAAGTGGGCCGTATTTCGGCTAAGCCGACGCGCCATGGATGACCCCGAGACTAACGAACTTGATCCGGAAAAACACAATGTCTTTACCAGATAAGGTACGAATTCGACTGTGTTCAAATATTACAAAAATTTAGTAAACCGGGAGAGGAAAACTTGTAGAGAGAGGTATTACAACATCTAAAGGATAAACATCTTAAAAGATGGTGGGAAGAAATGAAGTATCTGAATGGAGCAAAGACCAAGAATGGCGATTTGTGTTTCTGACGAAGGGCTAACGCTCGAAACGTCAGCTTTTAGAATCTCTGTACGGTGGCCAATTTACATTATCAACTCCGTTGATAAAACCAAATTTTTAAATAAATGTCGATCACTTTTCAGGCCTTTACCAAGTGGAGCAGGCTAACTTCGTCAACTCAGCCTTCCTCGAACCTCTAGAGAAATATAAGTTGCCAGCTCCGCTTGAAAGTCTCCCTACAGAGGATATTCCAAAGATCCCATGTGTTTCTGAAAAACGCGTTAAAAGAATGCTACTTAAAGTCAACCCCACTAAAGCTGCCACACTGGACATGATCCCGAACTGGCTACTCAAGGAGTACGCTAATATCTTGGCCTTTCAGATTACGGAGATTCTAAATGCTTCATATAGCCAACGTCGCCTCCCATCTGTTTGGAAAATGCCGATGTCTCACCCGTGCCGAAAAAGAAACCGGTTATTTCTTGATCTGAAGATCCTTGCAAGGAGCTCCGAATTTCGTTTGCCCGGAACCCAGTTGAACTGGATGCAGTTGGTATCGATACAAAAGAAGTAAAAGAAGTAAGTACCGCCAAGTTATTGGGGCTTACTATAAGTGCCAACCTAACATTAAAGAAGTAGTAAAGAAAGCTAATAAGTGATTATATTTCCTAGTAAAGCACAAACTCGCGATATTACCTATCTCTAAATTGCGAAAAGATTCCTTGTAGACGACTATCTCAAGCCTGCTGTATTAGAAGTTATTATTATAAATCAGACTCACTATGAAAAATCTAATTGATCGAGAGCATTCTATCAATTTACAATAGCTCGTGAACTTGAAATGATAAATGTAATATCTGCTGCAGATATTACATTTATCATGTCAAG
>NC_090890.1:53753865-53761365 GCF_036669925.1 Montipora capricornis | reverse complement strand
CGGTCGTAATAATGCTTGCCTTTGTTCTGGGCTTTCTGAAGCTCGGTGTGCGCCAGCTTGAGGGTATCTTCAAGCTTCTCGCGTAGCTCAAACACATACTGATAGCTGTTCTTTACTTCAGGCTCCTCCAGCTCTTTCGTCCAAAGCTCTTTGAGAATAAACATCGGTCCTCGGACAGCTCTTCCATACAGCAACTCAAACGGCGAAAAACCAGTAGACTCCTGAGGAACTTCACGATATGCAAACAGCAACGGGTTAATATAGCGATGCCACTGTCTTGGCTGTTCGCTGCACAATCTCTTTAACATGCTCTTCATTGTTCCATTAAACTTTTCCGTCAGGCCATTACACATAGGATGATATGGTGTGGTGGTGAGCTGTTTAATGCTCAAAAGCCGCGTCACTTCCTTCATACACTCAGAGACGAACTGCGTACCAAGGTCACTCAAGATCTCTTCAGGCACTCCCAAACGACTAAAGATATCCACCAACGCTTCCGCCACAGTTTCAGTATCAATGTTCTTCAGCGGGACAGCTTCAGGATAACGAGTTGCGAAGTCGACCAATGTCAATATATATCTATGACCGTCCTCACTCGGGGGAACAATAGGTCCAACCAGGTCGATTGCTACTCTCTTAAACGGCTTGTCAATTAATGGCATCTTCTCTAGGGGAACCTTCGGTACGGATCCCTTGTTAACTGTCTTCTGACATACATCGCAGGACTTGCAATAACGAGTCACGTCCCCTTGAATGCCTGGCCAATAGAACGCGCTTTGAATCTTATCAGTCGTTTTCTTTATTCCCATGTGACCTCCCATGATCGATCCGTGCGCTAGTTCCATTATTCGACTTCTCAGCTGCACAGGAACCATAACCTGCTTCAGGGGTTTACCTCCGTTCACATAAGGGTGCTTGTAGACGCGGTACAGAACTCCACCTTTCACTTCAAATGAAATCTCAGCCTGGCCTCTCACAACTACATCATCTTTCTCCCAAAATTTCTGTAGGCTCTCGTCATCACGCTGCATCTGCTTGAGCTTTTCTCTATCAACTACAGGACCTTCTTTGATATCTGGTACCTTCAACGGAATATGTTCTCCAGCTTTCTTAACTTGACTTCTCGTGGTTACAGCACAAGCTTCTTGTACAGGAACTTGCCAGCTTGGGTCTGGGTCGTCAGCGGCTCTTGCGCCTGGTACATTACCAATAATTAAATCATAAACAGCATCGGGAAGACACTGCGCTTCTACTTGGCCCTTGAGATAAGGTGTATCAACATCAATCTTTGCGATGGGAACTTTCCTTGCCGTATTGTCAATGAGCAGCATAACATTAAATTCGCCAGTAAACTGATTCTCAGACACAAGGTCCCTCTTTACTACAATTCCACTACAACCAGTATCTCTCAGGACATCAACAGGCTTCTCTCCAACTCTACCTTTCACGACAGGCATTTTACTTCTCACTCCAGTCAACGGTTCAACACAAGCACTACTCAACAATGGAATCTTCTTACCACAGGCTAACAGCAACTTATCATCTTTAATACAGGCCTTAACTTCTTCATCAGTAGGTTTAACCTCAGGTGGCTGAACTAAACAACTGGCACTCACTTGACCACGCTGCACAGGGTTACCATCCCTACTTTGTCCTCCTGATCTGCGTCCACCTGATCGACAGTTTCTAGCCTCATGTCCCTGCTTACCACATAGGAAACACTTTCTTGTTAGGGTTGGGCAGTTGACAGCTTTATGACCTCGGGTGTTGCACTTAAAGCAATGCAGAGCTGGTGGATTAATCTGCATGTTCTTCGCTTCGTCCCTCTCAGGCTGTACTGTTGGCTTTCTGCTCGCTGAGCTGAACAAATGTTTACCATGAGCCTCCAAGTACTGGTCAGCGATCTTCGCAATCTTTGCTAGAGTCTCAGGTGCCCTTTCTCGCAGGTGAATTGCCAAATCCTTAGGACAAGAGTCAATAAATTGTTCTTTCACGATCAAGTCCTTAAGACCATCAAAGGATTGCGCAGTATCCGAAAGCTCTAGCCAACGTAACAGGTATCTGTCCAGTCGCACAATAAACTGCTCCGGACTTTCGTCAACTTCTGGTTTGGATGCTCTAAATTTTCGACGATAGCCGTCTTCGGTAAGGTCATATCTCTTCATTAACGCAATCTTTACCCTGTCATAATCCTTAGCTGCGTCCTCCGATAGACGTGAATACACTTCTAGTGCCCGTCCAGACAACAGAGCACTGAGCTTCGATGCCCATCCATCTTTTTTCCACTTAGCTGTCTCGGCAAATCTCTCGAACCTCTGCAAATACGCGTCCAAATCGTCTTTACCATCAACAAACGAGGGGAGTTTAGGTGCCTTAGCCCGATCCTCTCTCACTTCAGGACGTCCGTCAGCATTCTCCACAGCCAAACGTGCAATCTCCAACTCGTGTTCTCTTTTTGCCGCTTCAATAGCCTCTTTCTGTTTCAACAGCTCGGCTTCCATCTCCAATTTTCTTAGTTCGCGTTCTTGTCGCCTAGTTTCTCTCTCTTCGTCTTCTCTTCTGCGCTTTTCCTCTTTCTCTTCCTCTTCCTTTCGTTTATCCTCCTCAAGCATTCGATGTCTCTCTTCTCTTTCTTCTTGTTCCTTTCTTCGTTCTTCTTCAAACTGTCTACGCTTTTCTTCTCTTTCTTCCGCTATCTTTTGTTGCTTCTCTACAAACTCGAGCAGCTTTTCTCCTTCCAATCCAAATTCTTTTCCCATCTGCAAAAGCTTTTCCATGTCCATAGCAGTATTTCACAACCAAAACACAATATACTCTCTTGTACAGTTCTTCTTACTCTAGGCGTAACTCCTTCTTGAATTGTCCTTTCCTGGTTTCTGTAGTCAGCAAACAAATGAATTCCTCTCCCGGACAGGCCCCCAATGTTACGAGTTCGTGTGTTTTGAGGAAAGGTAGTTTGCAAACTAAACTGAACGCAGGGTTGTCGGAACAACAACAAGAAGATTTATTCCAAAAATGAACGTAGTTTCCACGAAGTAAAACTCTTAACAGCACGAACTTGATAAACTTACACGGCCTCCGCCAACTTGAATGCACACAGCTTCTGTCACACTTGACTAAACACGGCCAACGCCAACTCTCTTCGCTTGTGAAAAACTAGTTAGAAAAACACTCCGCTTGGACTCGTCTACTTATATACTCTGACAATAAACTTCTAGAACTTTCTAAATTAGTAATCACTCTAATTATAGAAAGATTACAAAACACACCGATTTAGAAAGGCTTACGTACAAACCTAAATATAAACAAACTCGTAACTCTCGCGAAGCTTCTAGAAAGTAACACTTGTCACGCAATATTATTTTTCGTAACACGTTGTACCAAAAATCAAAACAAACAAATGTAGTGGAATGCCAAGGTCCCGACCAAATGCAATTGCATTGAAGAGTAAGAAGAGTTATCAGTTACTGTTGAGATTTAATTTAAGCAGCTATGAGTGACTTGCTAAGTAACTCAAACAAATCTCTATGCAGTGACCAGGTGCATATCTTTATATATTGTTGACTGTTGTTTATACGGAGCAATAAACTTGCAGATCGTGAAGACTTGTGAGTCATGAGAACATCTTTTCTGGGAGTTGAGTTATTTTATTGTTATGAAGATAAATTATATGACTACCTACGTGAGCAAGCAAGATAAACCAAATCCTGCGCTGACATTGCCTACCCGAGCGAGCAAGATGGAGCTCTCTTGCCCGCTCGGGGTTTCTCCCTTGGTCCCGCAAGATCAAAGATCATTTTTTGGTGTTTTATCGCATATAATAAATCCTTTACTGACCAAGCTTGTCCGGTCAAGATGGCTGGATATTGGCCAAAATCCAGCCATCTTGACCTTCTGCTTAAGTTGGTCAATATCATGAAAGCATGGAAAGAAATTCATAAGGAACCTACTGCAAAGCTAAGTAAAGGTAGGTGGAACGTCAAATCAAAGAGAAAGCACAGGACAGTTTGCTATTTTGATAATGATGACAATAATGATAATAACAATAATAATGATAATAATAATAATAATGATGATGATGATGATAATGATGATGATGGTGATGATATGAAATAGAGAATACTTGAAATATGGTAAACGTTTCTCACAGAAGAATGAAGGTTTTTTTTTTAACCAAATGCAGTTTGAAAATCGTCTAAAGACTAAGAAAATTGTCGCCTGTACTTGCATTTTTGTACCGAACTTGTGGGATACACCTTCACTCACAGAGTCTCAACTCACTTGTACTCGACAAAAGGGCGGTTGTTCAAGTGTTTCTCTACGACAATGATCACCGTCTCGAGCTGTTCGAAGCTCTGGATTGTTCTGCCCAATGTCTTATAGAGAGTCTTCTTTACGTCCTTGTACAATCGCTCATAAATTCCTTCCCTCGTGCACCATGGGGATCTGGAAAGGTTGATTTGCCATGTGATGCATTCTCTCGCAAGGTGGTCTTGCAGCCTCTCGCTCTTCCTTATCTTCTTTACCCAGCTTGTGGTAGCCTTGAATACCGAGGCTTTTTCTGAAGTCTTGTCTTTCTGGTATTTAACGAGTTCAGTTTTCTTCGAAACTCTTCGGCCGTCTGTCACCTCCAGGTACACCGCTCTCGAGATGGAACAAGTGAAGAGCAAGACGTAGCACTTGCCTAGCTCCTTCTTGGTGATTTTGTACTCAAGTGGACCAGCGAGATCTACTCCCATTGTCTCGAACGGTCGCCCATCTTTCGTCCGAAAGCTCGGCATTGCGGCTGTTGTTGTGGATCCGTACGGCTAGAAGCTGAATAATTTGCAAGTGTTGCATTGACTGATTACCTTCTTAACCTTAGGAATGACCATGTCAAGCAAGTAGCCAAATTTCTCTTCGCCTGAAACCGGTCGGCATTGTACTTGCATGATGAACATATTCTGAAATCGGACCCAATCTGATGATGTGCCCTTGAAGGGTGTGATCCTTAAATACAACGTTTTATGAAAACTGCTCTTTTGCAGTGTTTCCAGCAGTTTTCCAGTGAAAACAGGAAAAACGTTTATCATACGAAAAATAAAAAAAGAAATTACAGTGACATTGCAAAATGGGTATTGACTGGGGTACTTAAGCTAGGTATAGCATGTGATTAGTCATTCTAGGTCGACACCGTTTACCCTCAATTTTCGAGATTTGGACTTCTAAAACCTTTTGTAGGATGGGTTCTTTATTTCTCTAGCTGGCCCATGTCTCTTACCAAGAGCGGACAGTTTTTGTGCGGCCTCAGTTTTTAGTTCCACTTCTTATCTTCGGACGGCTCTTTGTGTATTCGTCTTCTAGAGGTTACGATTGCCAATTCAGTGCTTCCTGTGGTTTTAAACCCCGCAGTGCGGCAATGCGTTTGGTTCGAGGAATACGTCTCCATTTTTCCCGCAGTCTTCTTGTTTTTTTTGTATCCGGTAATGCCGCTAGTTTTATATTTCCGGTGCAGTATATTGTGTGAAACATGACTGTCTTATTCAATTTATGTTCGCCAATAGTTATGGATTTCATCCAATATTTACGCTCGTAATGTTACGACAGTGTGCGGCCGAGACTTACAAAATAAACCTAGTGATATATTTCTCTTGCTTTTGTTGCATGGTGAAGCTGAAATACATGTGTCAGTCCTATGTGCCCGTAAATATCAGTTCGCGTTGGTTACAGAAAAAAAAATTACTGGATGTCTACTTAGAACGTGAGCGCCACTTGGCAAAGAAAAACAATTGGATTCTCCCTCCCCAAGATAAAACGGAACTTAAGTGTTAATACAATAAAGTGTGGGATTCACCATAAGTGCGGATTTGATTTTTATACAGACACTTGATTCGGCCGCAACCAAGAACTTTCTCGAGCGAGAAGACACTGGAAACGAGGATGTAAAATGGTATTTTTCTAAAAAATGCCAGAGAGTCTGGGAAAAACACCCTCCGCATTTTCCAATTTCATAATTGCTACTTGAGCAACTGCATTTTAATACTTTAATTTGGCATTAAAATTAAGATCGACTTATTAGGCTCTCAGTGCAGCGTATGAAAATAGATATAATTATACTTGACTAGGTAAAATAATATCAAAGAAAAATCGCGTCATTGGTCACGCAATTTGCTAAATTTGCTATCAGTGCTGCGCTATTTCCCCATTTTTCGTCGTGAAACATCAGAAGTCCTGGGTGTAGGCAATATTTATACTACTTTAGACCTTGTGCTAACGAACGTGCATGAATTTTACACTTCACCACTGGCTTTCCCACCATTCGGTCTCGCAGATCACAGCACTGTGGTAGCTTCTCCGACGTCTGAGAAGGATAATCCAACACCGGTATCAAGAGAGTAGTTACTAAGCGCGCTCAACGGCAAAGTTGTAAGGCAGTGATGGTGAGATATCGAACAGTATTGATTGGCCATTGTTGTTCCCTTCGCTTGGCAGCTGCGAGGATAAGTGGGCCGTATTTCGGCTAAGCCGACGCGCCATGGATGACCCCGAGACTAACGAACTTGATCCGGAAAAACACAATGTCTTTACCAGATAAGGTACGAATTCGACTGTGTTCAAATATTACAAAAATTAGTAAACGGGAGAGGAAAACTTGTAGAGAGAGGTATTACAACATCTAAAGATAAACATCTTAAAAGATGGTGGGAAGAAATGAAGTATCTGAATGGAGCAAAGACCAAGAATGGCGATTTGTGTTTCTGACGAAGGGCTAACGCTCGAAACGTCAGCTTTTAGAATCTCTGTACGGTGGCCAATTTACATTATCAACTCCGTTGATAAAACCAAATTTTTAAATAAATGTCGATCACTTTTCAGGCCTTTACCAAGTGGAGCAGGCTAACTTCGTCAACTCAGCCTTCCTCGAACCTCTAGAGAATATAAGTTGCCAGCTCCGCTTGAAAGTCTCCCTACAGAGGATATTCCAAAGATCCCATGTGTTTCTGAAAAACGCGTTAAAAGAATGCTACTTAAAGTCAACCCCACTAAAAGCTGCCACACTGGACATGATCCCGAACTGGCTACTCAAGGAGTACGCTAATATCTTGGCCTTTCAGATTACGGAGATTCTAAATGCTTCATATAGCCAACGTCGCCTCCCATCTGTTTGGAAAATGCCGATGTCTCACCCGTGCCGAAAAAGAAACCGGTTATTTCTTGATCTGAAGATCCTTGCAAGGAGCTCCAAATTTCGTTTTCCCGGAACCGTCCGTTGAACTGGATGCAGTTGTTATCGATAGAAAAGAAGTAAAAGAAGTAAGTACCGCCAAGTTATTGGGGCTTACTATAAGTGCCAACCTAACATTAAAGAAGCAGTAAAGAAAGCTAGTAAGTGATTATATTTCCTAGTAAAGCTCAACTCGAAAAATTACCTATCTCTAACTTGCGAAAAGATTCCTTGTAGACGACTATCTCAGCCTGCTGTATTAGAAGTTATTATTATAAATCAGACTCACTATGAAA
>NC_090890.1:53726530-53753765 GCF_036669925.1 Montipora capricornis | reverse complement strand
GCCTTAACAAAGCCATCTGAAACGATTTTGTATCTCATTCTGAACAGGCCACTTTCGTATTTTAACGGTTGGGTTGAATCAAGCATGAAATGGAGGCTATTGCGGGGAATCATTTCACATGCAAATTAGTTCCCCCACATTAGCCTCTTTTTCATGCTAGATCCAGTCTAACCGTGAGAATACGAAACTGGCCTATTGTAAAAGGCCTGGTGGTTTTTCCAAGCTGAATATAGATATACATCTTAAATTGATTTCTGTAAGATTTCTGAAACAAGGTTGCTCGCCAAACGCTTCGTAGCTGAGACGTTTGTTTATTTCAACTGTAGTTCCCATCTAATGGTGCACCCTTAGTAACTTGACAATCCGGAGAGAGCTGAATCGAGAAGAAATTGACATCATTTCCTCGCTGCATTAATAATACAGAGGGAATATGCACGACGGTTAGTAGTTAGTAATAGTTTCCAGCTTTCAAACTCTCAAACTCGTGTTTGCACACTTCATAATTTTTATTCGCGTGCTGCAATTATAAAATGGTACGTTTTTTTTCCGTTCTAGCTCTCCGAGACTTACTAGTCGGTTTATAAAGCAGTGATGGCAAATTCCGCAAATTAGTGTGGATCTCTTCCTAAGACAAGCACTCAACCTAACTAAAGCTTCACATTTCACCAGTCAGATCAAATGCGAAATGACTTGATTAAACCTTTCACTGCTATAAATGCCATTGACACTTATGGGGAAGCCCTTGGCGGTGAAAGGGTTAACAACATCTCGGTTCGCTCAAAAGGTCTCCATTAAAATCCAAATTCAGTAGTTATTGCCTTTGACCTGGAGTAAGTAAACACCCGCACTGCTTTGACGTATCCAAGCTGCCGACACACCACGTGACCGCTCCGTATGTCCCAGCCCCAGCCGTCGGATACTGTGCCCCAGACTCCTCCAATTTTAATTTCCACTCGGCCAGCGTTGGCTTCACTAGAGCCGCGAAGTCTAACTTCCCCATCTAAAAACCGAAAATGTGATGTGACGATGCGAGAAGTTAACAATACTGTTAGTATTATATACATCACACAAGTAAATGGTACTTTTCACACGTTTTGAGCTATTAATTTACCTCTGAACACCCAAATAGGAAAAAAAAATAGCTCCCCTGGACCGTTAAGGTTTAAACAACTAAAGGCAAGTGGACACACCATTGCACCATGCAACCCCGCGGTCTGCGAAGCAGTGTCAGACATGAACAGACGCTTCGACCTTGTTAAGTCTCATCAGCATTGCATAGCCGCTGGGCCTCCAAGATCATGTCACTTTGCTTTTAATTGTTTGTTCAAGGTAACTTATCCTTGGTTCGTAGTAGTTGTTTAGCTTGTTCTGCATATACTAGAGTAGTAAAACAAATGCTCACCTCAGTGTCAGTGAAAGTAATGGTTATTTAGTACCTTGCCATAACAAACAGTTTTGTAAGTGGACTCGCAAAAACAGAGGATACAATAAATTCAAACTAAAAATGGTCAATTAGAGCTCACAGTCAAAGACATCAACTTCATTCCTAGCTCTTTTCTCCTGTCGGCCGACCAAACTCTCGGCGGAAAGAAGTTCCGAGAACACGGTTGGACTTTGAAGTTTAACGTACTGAGTTTTCGATTAAGGGTTTCAATAAAAATAAAAAAACATAGCATTGTTTTACCTCCCGTTATGTTTTTCATTTTACACACTACACCAGCGCCATATAGACGTTCACAATTTGGTTCCAACATCCAACTAGCGCTCACGCATTTGTCCAGTGAAGTTTCGTTTCCCTGGCAACGCACACTGGTCAACCACATAGGCCCAGAGCCAACTCCGAATTGGCCATGTCCCACTTCTAGAACAGCTTCAGGATATCCTAGCTGACGGCAAACTACATCTGCATCTTGTTTTTTCCAGCCTATGCTGCATACAGCGTGCCAGAAGCCCTCCTGCTTTATCTCCACTCGCCCCATGTATGTATCATTGCTTCCTTGTAGTCTAACGACCGCGGTTTCTGGAAACAATCGAAAAAAACCAAACAGTGTCCATTCAATTCAATTCAATTTTTATTTCCTCTTGACGTAGTTCCTTAATTTAGTTACAAACGTTTATAGTTTCCAATGATGTTTCTCTTGTTCTAAGTAAAAGTGCTTGAGCATGGTGGCAAAATAAACCATTTGGTTTACTAGTTGGCCCCCATGTTACCTATTGATCTTACGTTTGATACAGGCGAGGAAAGAGAAAGAGCGTGGAAACATAGAACATGGTTAAAGATAATAATTGTAACAAAGTGAAATATAGTAGAGGTATGGCGGACAAGTTCTAGGAAGGAAGGGGATGAAACGGGATGAAAGAGCCCCTTTAAACTTTCTTGGAGATAACCATCGGTATTTGGTTAGAGTTTTCTATTGAACAAAATCTTACAAAGATTTTGATTTATTATCCACCTACCATTCAATCCGGTTTCTTTATTGCTTTCACAAATAACTCCAGCATTGTGATCGTGATTACAAAAATCCAAACTTCCATCTTTGTCCCGGATGTACATCAGATTACATTCAATGATAGACGACTCGTTTCCAGTACACACTGCCTCTTCGACTAAAATGGGCCAATCAGACGGCTTGTCAAATAAACGACCAACGATAGAGTAAATAGCGCGAAAATAACCCAGCTCACGACAAACCACGTGGCCTTGAGTTAGTCCCCAGCCCCAATCGCAGAAGGAGCCCCAACGGCCATAGTGGCGAATTTGCACGAAACCTGCGTGGGGGAGAGGAGACCCCACCAGGCGAACTAAAAAATAACCAAACCAGATTAACACGTCAAAATGCAAATTAAGTACTTCAATGCCACCTTTGCCAGAGGACTTTCATGGTCCAATGAAATAGACTCAATTAAATACTGACGCAGCCGAAGAATCCCTGGAGAACTTCTGCTCGCGATCAAAGCTCGACAAGAACCCGAGACCCCCGGAAAATTCCTTCTTTCTTTATTTCTTTTTTTGGGTTAACAACGACCACATCCTTTATTAGGAATTAGAGATTTTGGGAATGTGTTGCAAATCTTTACAAGTAGATGCCCTAAACCTGACGCTTGTATGGCGTAGGTCAAGTCAAAAGTGAAATCAATATGTGGTGCAGTTTTACGCTGATGATTAGCAAGAATTAAAAACTGAATGGAATGAAACGGAATGAGGTCGAGAATAAAACTTAGCCCACGTATAGCAACGACACTTTGTTTGTTCTTTTTCACGTATATAATTTTTTTTCCAGCAAAAAGTCCAGAAGACCTTAACGGGGAGGGTTTGACTGTCGTACTAGTGAAATATATGTTAGGCTTTTTTCTTAGCTCTTACCGTGGGCAATAAAGTTTACACAAGGCAGGCCATGCTCTTACCGTTAGGCTTATTCAGTTGGCATATTACACCGGCAGTGTTTCTTCTTCTACAGGATGCTTTTGTCCATCCAACATGAGGGCAATGAAACAGTGTGGTTTCATTTCCTTTGCAGAGTGCATAGGCCATAAGTGGAGGTCCAGAACCTTTACCAAAATACCAACCACAGCATGTTGCCCTTTCAACACCAGGATACCCAAGCTCTCTGCAAACGACCCCAGCATCGATAGTACTCCAGTCCTGGTCGCATACTCTTCCCCAGCGGCCATTTACAAACACCTCAACCAAGCCAGCCCCTTCTGTATAGAAGGCACCCGTCAAGCGAACTTTTGGAATATCTAACAAGGAAAAATAACCATGTGAATAATCTCGATACCAGTGTCTTTGCGTTTCTTCGCATCGCCTCTCATGGATAGATGAAGCCGGAACATTGAAACGAGGTTGAGAAAAAGCAGTCCAGCGCAACCTCACGGTCCTGGGTTCGAGTCCCGTTCAAGCCTGGATTTTTTCATGCTTTCTTTGCATGTAACTGTTCAATTTGTTTGCAACTGCGATGATCATTCTCGCTAAGAGACATTAGAGCAGCAGTTCAAAATATGTTTTTATACAATTCAGAGTCATTAGAGAGATTAAGCATCACATTCACGACAAACGGAAAACGTCGGACTGAAATTTACGCTTTGCAAAAAATGGAAGAAACTCGTTTGATATGAGCTCATTTCCTGCGTGCCAGCAGCAGCTATCAGGTGACTTTTCAAAAGAGAGCGACGAGTAAGAATAACATAATTTTCATGCTTTTATGACAAACAGCAGCCCACCGTTTCGCGTTTGCCGTTTCACGTAACGCAAATGCTTAATCACTCTTTTTTGAGATAAAATCTTTCTGATGCGGATTGAGTGTCAATTAGGTTATCAAGTTGACTGATAGTGAACTGCAAATAAACCGACAATTTTGATGTCTGTCAACCCATAGGAACCTGACATTTGCATGATGGCATGACTATGTAATACAAAGACCAGCGAACTAAAGTGCCACTGTGACCAAAAAATCAATTCTCATTTTTCTTTGGATTTCTAAACTATGTTAACCAAACAATAAGCGACCAAAGTTTTAAGCCTTGATTAAAAAAAGACACCTGTTTATTTTAACTGGGATTTTCCTATTTAATGATCCGCCATTTCTAACTTTAAGATCTTCAGAGAGTTGGATCGAGGAGAAACGGACGTCAAAGGATCACTAGTTTAAGAATGCAATGCGTGTGAACGCCGTAGAATTAATATGTAGCCCGGGAGTTTTGGACTTTCAGACTTTCAAACTCGCTTTTTGCATATATAATAAACTGCATTCACACACTGAAATTTGAAGCTAGTAAGCCTTTGACGTCACTTTTCCCTGGATCCAACCCTCTGAGGTCCAATCGGTCAACAGTTTTGAACGCTAGTAATGGTGGACAGTGAAATCCAAAACTTACACTCAAAGTAAACTGCCTTTGGACAAAAGTCAAAGCTCAAAAATTTGCCAGTCAGATTTTATTCCAACATCCCTTCAAAATCCAAAAAAAAAAAAGGAAGTGACTCTTTTTTTATCACAGGGGCACTTGAAGCGTTAAGTCCACCGACTTCTCTCTTTATTCGCAAAAAAAAAAAAAAAAAAAAATCAATACCTGCAGGATTTGTACGATTGCCGGCTTCACAAATCACCCCAGCTTCTTTGTACCGTGGTGTGCTGGTCCGGCGGCTGGTTATACATGCCGAGATCTTTGTGGTCATTTCGACAGAACACTCACTCAATTTTGTCTCGTTGCCGTAGCAACCCAATTGTTCAATAGCAATTACTCCTCGCACACCGAAAAACATCTCTTTTGTCACCATAGTAACACCAGGATAGCCCAACTCTCGACAAACAACTGTGGCATCTTTTTCGTCCCAGCCATTATCGCAGACTGCGACCCAGGAACCGCCATGATACACAGCTACTTGACCAGCATAAGGGGCGAAACCATGTAAGAGCTTGACTGGGTCAAATAATATATAAAAAGCATCACCGGTTTTCAGGAAAAAATTTCAATTATTAAAATAAGACTACAGCTAGAAACACTCGGACATTGGGTGTATCTTCAGTAATTGCGAGAGCAGAACTTACAGCGAGTAATGAGTCGATAACTGTGTTATTAGTACTGTTTCATCCAAAAGAAAACTATATATAGGTTGTTATCCTTTGATGATCAATTCTAGGTTTACAAATTTGCAAAAACGTTTCCGGATTTTAGATTTTTCGTAATTATGTTCCTGCCAAACAAGTAAAATGTACCAAAACCTGATTGTTATCAACATTAACTAGCCATCGTAAGGAAAACACGAAGCCTTAGGCCCGTTTCAAACGTCGAACTTTTCATGTTTCGAACCTAATACCTATTTGGGTCGACACAAATGATTAAGTTCGACGGTGAAAAGTTCGACGTCTGAAGTTCAGACGTCGAACTTTTCATGCGCCGAACCTAATTCGATTTCGTCATTGGTCTACGTCACTACGAAGTCACTTGAGATAGAGCGCGCAAACCCAGAGCTTGCAGTTTGAGCGTCGTTTTCCAGGGCTTCAAGTCGAGGTTTTGAATTACGAATACGATTTTTTCTACCGTATGGAAGAAAACAACGAAGACGCCCTTTTGAAGGAAGATGAAGAGGGAGCTCCTGAATCAGGAAAAAATACAGCTCCCTCGCAGTGCAATGAGCTAGTCGCTCTTTTAGCTTCAATGAACAAGACGTTGGCCGCCATGGGCGAATCGCTCCTCGGCAAAGGCGCCTCCTGTTCAGGGAAAACGCAGGACCCCAAAATGGCAGAATCTGCCAAACGAAAACATGAAAGAATGAATTCAGATCTTGAAGAACTCTTCGAGATGAAATAACAAAGCTAATGTATGGAGAGGAAAAGATGACCGGGCAATAGCTGACAGTCTTGCAAAGATTATCCAGTCTCGCTGGTTGAACAAGTTGAACGAAGAACAGCTGATAAATCCAAGAGTAAACCCTGAGATCTGGAAGCGATTTGACCATATCGCTACGTACGAGGCAAAGACCTCAAGATGTCAGCCCTGCAGTCCACCATGACGAAGGTGGTATATATTTGTGCGAAGCTTAAGACAACATATTTTCTGTTGAAAGATCGCGGAGAGAACATTAAATCCCCTGACACCAATGAGGCTATAAGAATGAATGCAGATGCCATTGCTTCGTTGGGTCACATCAGTTTTGAAAAATCACAGAGGCGAAGGTGTGCCATAAAACTGAACGTAAACAAGGATGATGCCACGTAATGTGGGTCGCCCGTCCCAGAAACAACAGTCAGGGCTATTCCAAGAAAAGAACGGATCTATCGGATCGGAAATAGTAAAAAGCCTGCACCCATGCACTAGCGGAAGTAGCATGCAGTATTCCTGGCTATTATGACTTCCAGTTTGCCTGGGATTATATATGGGCCTCTGCATTATAGAAAACTTGAAATGGAGAAATTCCTAGCTTTGAAAGTTAAAGGGAATATGCGTTAAAACCACTGCTCGCCTCGAATAGCTGTAGCTTCCTGCGGGGAGTGCGTATTATACTTCATATAATTTATGTTCTTAAGCCTTTTCTTAAACCTAATATCGATCTATGTGCCTCTAGGCTTAATTTTCATCCTCTTGTAACAAGATTCTTAACAGGTTTATTCGAGTTAAGGCCCATATATTGCCTCATTATCATCATTAAATATATGGAACATTGATGATGCGCTACAATGGATAAAATCACTGGGTGATAACGCCGAAATGAGTCTCGAGGACCTTACCCTGAAATGTCAGTTAACTATGACGCTTCTGGGCAACTTTGTCAGACAATTCCAAGCCTTAAAATTATTGCTATGAATACGAGTGATGATCGTGTATTGTTTCGGATATCCACATTACTTAAAACATCTAGACCTGGAAAGCACCAGGAACCATTAGACTTTTAAAGCCTACTCTCCAGACAGTCAGGGGCACCCAACGAATCTGTTCCTTACATTATCTGTTCCCCAGAGGAATCTTGCTGGCTGGCAAAAATACAGGTGTTTCGATGAGCTGGCTGGGAAATTTTGTTATTGATAGAGGTTTTGCCTGGGAATTACTGACTTTTTCCAGCATTTCAACCCGAGCTGGCTGTAGAAACTCTGAAGACTGAGGACGACTAAAAAAAAAAAAAAACCCCTTTCCTCTCCCAGAGAGTAGTCACAAACATACGACGGCTGGTCAGAGTGATTGCGCTCGCGGAAAAAAACCTGTTTTGTCCCGGTTTTGTCGCTTTTGTTTGGTCGTTTTGGATCGAGGGATTTGAAAGCGTGCGGAATTCCTGGCTGGGAAATAAATTTGATCAGCTGGCTGGGAAACCAACCAATTTTATCTAGCTGGCTGGGAAATTTCTTGTGTGTCTTGCTGGGAAAAAGGAACAGATAATGTTTTCCCAGCAACACTGAAAAACACCTGAAAATGCCTTAATAACATTTTCATTAACTGGGGTATAATAATACATTTTACAACAAATTGGTCGTTGGGTGCCCCTGGACAGTGTCTTAGGTGTTGTAAGATGCCTTAAATAATACCTTAAGAGATCTTAAGAAGCAGAAAGTGGGCATAATGGGAGGATCAGTTGTGGCTTAAAACGTTTAAACCAGTTCACAAGGACTCGGTTAGTAGATGGATAAAAGTTTTTTCTTTCAAGATCAGGTATAAATGTGTCTGTTTATGGAAGCAAACAGTACTCGTTCTACATGCATACAGTCAAGAAAATTAGTGATTTAGCGTCAAAATTTAACTTTGAGCTCAACAAAAATCCATTCATTTCGAGAACATTTGCATTATTAGAACAATTTACCTTTAATCCTATAGAGTGCAAACAAGTACAAGCCATTGTTAACTCGGTGGCAACGAACAAGGCGCCTAGTATCGACAAAATTCCGGTAAGAGTTATCAAAGTTACCTTCCCGCAATTCTGCCTTCTCTCATGTCCATCATTAACGCCTCGTTTACCCGGCCACCAATACATTCCCAGATGCGTGGAATCTAGCCGAGGTGACACCAGTTCTGAAAAGTGGAAATCATGAGGTGCCGAATAATAATAGGCCTATTTCTCTTCTGCCAGTACTATCAGAAGTTTGTGATAGAGCAGCCTTTAATCAATTCACAACCTATCTAGTCTCTCAAAGGAGCGTTTAACATCAAAGCAAAGTGGGAATAAACAACACCACTCAACCGAGACTACATTGATTCACACCACTGATCAAATACTGCGTGCTATTGACAACAAGCAATTAACTGCAACAGTCCTCCTTGATATGAGCAAGGCCTTTGATTGCTTACACCACGGCACTCTACTGGCTAAACTCCAGGATGTCGGTGCATCTACAACTGTTTTACAGTGGTTCCGGAGTTATTTGTCATCAC
Organism: Montipora capricornis; assembly: GCF_036669925.1. Classification (NCBI taxonomy): domain Eukaryota; kingdom Metazoa; phylum Cnidaria; class Anthozoa; order Scleractinia; family Acroporidae; genus Montipora; species Montipora capricornis. Next base: position 53,744,909 of record NC_090890.1, on the reverse strand, counting down.
GTCACCAAGTTGTGCGCATCAACTCTACTTTGTCAGATCGCATGCAAGTAAGAAATGGCGTACCTCAAGGAAGTATACTCGGCCCACTTTTAGTCCGAGATGAAAAGGAGAATTCTGATTGGTTCTCTGAGCGGTCCAAATTTTGCAATACGGACCGCTACGATGGACCGGTCACGAAACAGGGTATATAAGTTGCCAAATTGTTTCCACTTTCTAAAGAAAAATGCGAGAAATGATTCAATTTAGTCATGTCGGAGTTCCAGTACGAATTTTACACCCGCCCGGTATGTTAGCTACGCCATGCTGACGAGGCCTAGCAAGGCCGAAACAGCTGTCCAAGGCTGCTAATTGACCGGGTAAAATAGTTGTTGGCCACACCTGGTTGGTGTTTGTGTCACCTTGCTTTTTTCGTTTTACTTGAGAACCGTTAACCGCAAAAGCAGGCGAAGAGGCGAGACTAGTAGAAATCTTATTGAACTAGCTTGTTCGATCCGTAATGGGAAAATAGTGGTCTCGTTCCATGGGTCTTCCATTTTTGCAAGTTTATGAACCGAGCCTGAAACTTGCAAAAAAAAAACACTCGACCAATATTTTCCCAGTACGGACCTCACGCTGCGGCTAGTTCAATAACATCTACAGTGTGTGTTTTGATTTGATTTGTGATATACATCGCCACCTAGCAAATCGTTTGAATCACAGCAGTACTGGGTCATGCGTACGTATTCGCCTACAACCCCATACATACATGTTGTAGGACATTTGGCGATACTTTTGACTCTTTTTATAAATTCGTTGAACTATATTAAATAGCCTCCCACGCAGACACCCCTAAGGGATTCCTAAGAGAGTTTGCGTGGGAAGCAACATATTAAAGTGCGCAACAACAACATGCCCAAGCCTGCATTGTTAGCTCGACGATGGAGAGACCTCGGATTGGCCATCTTTGCCATACAGTCGTTCATAACACATTGCGATGCTCATATTGCACGTCTGAAATAAGCTCGAGTTCCTAGATAGATTTGTGGAGAAAACTGTAATTTATTCCTCAGAATTAACCCTGGTTATTTCATGCAAAATTTGTACTGAATGATCATTTGCGAGTTCTCGGCTGGACTAATTAAAATTGCAGAAAAAGAAAACAAGCAAAAGTAAGAGTGACACAATGTTTAGGTGATTGTGACAGTTTTTCACCCAATCGTGACAAATTGAAGTTTCAACGGGAACTCTTGAATTTCGCATTTTCCATGGGCCAATCTGCCTATGAAAATTTCTTATACAACCATCTTCATTTGTTTCGTTAACATTTTTGCGTTAACCTTTGAAAATTCGGATTATTTCATAATTATCTACAGAAACAAAACGGATTATTAAATATCATTTTACATTCATATTTTAATTAAAGCAAAATAGTGGAACGAAAGCGGAACGACGTCTCCGCATTCAACTACGTTTGAATTCAAATCACACACTTTGTTTGCGAATAAGACCTTCGTGTTTCCCTGCGAAAAATAAAGGAGGATTTGGTCATATGAATTTCAAGTAATACCCCAAGAAAACACCAGCAAGGAGAGTTAATTGCCTTCGTAATGACTTTCAGACTATTAACTACTTGTTACGAATTTTCAATTGTCATTAACATTTTGGCTGCATACATAATTATTCTGTGACATATGCCTATCAACTGAATAAAAAATTTGTGCGCGCGAGATAAATGAATTTAAAAGTTCAGAAATTTCCTCCGGATTGGTGGAGGACCAGGCTATATCATTTTCCCCTTCCTGCTGAAAGATTGCTCATGTTTCATAGTCGTATAAAGTTTGTCATTATGGTTGATGATTATTAACTTTTCTAGTACTCTGGACACAAATCTCACCTTGCATTTCTCTGGTCGATGTCGATTCATCGGGTGAAGATCTCTCCCCTGCGGACAAAAGAGATCGAAAAGAAGCGAGGAAAACTGTGACATAGAGTAGTAACCACATGCCTTTTGTGAAAACTTCAAAACTATAAATACACAGCCCATCTGCCCGTGTCCGTGACATAGAGGTCTGGACACCTTGGTCAGCCGTGTACGATGCCAAAAGGATCCGGTTGGGTCAGGGTCCACCCAAAAGCAACGTCTCCTCATGTCGCATCGTTGCTAGCCTACAGAGAAGGCTTTTCGTAGCGAACCGTGGGAATCCCTCATCTGGAAAACTCGTGAAAGGCCGCCGTTATGGAAGCACTGGAGGTAAGGCTGGAAAGGGGCGGGGAAGAGGATTGATTATCTGTTTCGGCACCATTTTAAAGCCCGTCGTCTCCATTCTCGTTCCCAGATCACATCGTTTCTCTTAGCCAGCGGGGTCGTGCTCCGCCTTTGGACCAGAAAACTGAATGCCGTCGTCTCCTGCTTGAAATAACTTCTGGTTTCGATTCTGGTTCGCCCACGTTATCACCGAAACATGGCTGACCTAACAAGACTACTACTGGCTATACACTGGGCGACCAAAAGAAAAAAAAATGTCCCCAAATAAGCACCAATTCATCTTGTGAGAGGAGTGTTGGTTTGCAAAAAGCAACTATTGATTTATTATAGGCTAGAAAGAATTTCTGAACACTGGGCAAAAGTGTTGCACAAGGAAGCATGTAGTAATGAATTTGAGGAGGACTATGAAAGGTGTGCGCTGAAAATTCTTGAGGATGTCATGTGTTACGTTGAGTTGCCGACTACTGATAATTTCTGATTGCTGCCGGAAGTTTCCCGGTAAAAATGAGCACTTCCGGTGGGCTTAAAGTTACCTAGCAACAAGAAGTTCAACAGGACGAAGAAGAAACTTGAAAAAGGTATGGCTGCAGAATCACTCGGTGGAATGCTTTATGGCTACAAATCCTACTCCAAAATATGGCCAGAAAACAGCGATGTAGTATGGGTTAATAAAAGACATGACCCACAGGATCTCAGAAGCAATGCTCCTGTGCAAAGATCTAAATTCCTTTGCGATACATCACCAGTTGATCGAACTGTCCCCGAGCATTGGAGACGAGAAACACAGCCGGCATTGAAGACTTTTTCAAGGCACTTAGAAGAAGAAAAGTGGTACCCTTCTTCACAAGCAACCAGATGCGAAGAATGGTCGACTCTCAGGCAAATATTGCCATCCAAAGGGGTTCCATACAGAAGTATTTGTCCGAGATGGGGTACGGAGATGTCACTACCACTGAAATTCCGTTTTCAACATCAGAGGCATTTTCCGCACATAAACAGCCCTATGACCAGGTTAGTGATCTAGAGCTCAATCGTTTGCTTGGTAATTTGCTGCGAGAAAGAAAGCATGTGGTTTATACTGGTCTGACAACAATGCAGTTTGGCTTGTGAGTTTTTATAAGTCCGAGTAATAATAATAATAATTATAACCTGTCACTCTCATAATAACCAGCGCATTGTTTACTTTTCTCCCTACCTTTCGTTATCATTTTGCGTTACACTCCATATTCAGAGATTTAGTATCACGTTTACGCCAAATTGCGTTTTGCCAAAAATGGAAGAAACTTGTTTGAATTGCCTGTTAACCAGATACCGACAAAGAAGTGAAGGGCTAGGAACGTTTTTCAAAGGGTCCCTACAAAAATCCGATTAGTAGGAATCTTACTCATCCATCCCCCGGGGTCAGATCATAAATGGACTGTCCCATACAGTCCTTGCAAACTGGAGTAACCGACTACTAGTGACAATCCCTTATAATTCAAGTTGTCCCCCCTTTTGTTTGATCGCTGCGATAAGGTTTTAAGCCTTATCTCTTGGCTTTCTTTGGGGCTCACGTGAACGGATGTCTGTAACTTGTGAAAATTACCAAACCTCTTTGGGTCAGCACTAATACGAGGCGTGTGCATATCAGAAGGGTCATCTGAGTTGTCAGCACTCACACAGTTCCCACCTTCTGCAAGGAAGGAAAAGTGATAACAAGACTCACGGGTGACATGGGCTGCACTTGCTCTCACATGCCGAAATCCTCATGTCCTGCTGACTTCAGTTATTTAGATGATAGCTGCTGGATAAATCTATCACTTTGGTTTATGATAGGCCAACACTGATCAACAAATTTGACACCTTTCATTTCCTTGTATAATGGGACATGGGTTGTGGGAAATTCCTAAAGATCACAAAAGAATTTAACTGGCAAATGCCATTGTTTATTCTGATAACAGTGAACCATTACTTGGGCCTTTGCATTCAATCAATAGTGATGGTAATTCCCTGGTTTTGCTATTATTCACATCAGAGATCTTTCAACTGGAGTACAATATGATTAGCAGTACGTTCTTGTTCTACACAGCCACAATAGAAAAACAAGGATCTTCTAACCGTACTGATTGTCATACTGTGCTCAAATCTAAAGCACCAAGAGATGTTTTGTTTGAACATCAAAAACACATGCTTTTTCCATTTCTCTCTTATTAACTATAAAGGCAAATCAAAACACGAGGTTCACTCAGGTGTTCTGTTACCGGTAAAAAATGTCACAAAAACAACGGAAAAACTTGGACAGGGACAAGAAATTAACGTTTCTTGTTTGTTCTAGACTTATCACAACAGCCAAAAAAAAAAAAACTGAAGGGAAGCAATAAAGATCCAGAGAAAAACTAAAAAAAATTAGACCAACTAATCCAACCCTTACGAGTTGCCAGACACAGAACAACACAAGTTTAAAGAGTAAAATTAATTTAATCTTCCTTTCTGCCATTGATAGAATTTTTGTAATAACAAAATGTTTTTAAAGGACATGTGATTGTGTACTTTATTTCAACATCAATTATTTTTGTTGCAACATTTACCATCACAGTTTAGGAATAAAAAACCTGCCAAGACCTACTTTATGCAGGGCATAGAGGCTCAATTTAGAGGGCAGCGTGGTTAATTGTTCTCAGTTGGAGAGGAAAGTGCACTTGCTCTCCATGAATTTTCCCCAGGTGGAAATCCCGGAAGTAATGCCAAAGATATTATTGTCTTGAATTATCGTCAGTTATGGACCCAGATGCAGCAGATACATGTAGTCTACTTTGATGATTTGGCAGTCCCTTGGATTTCTATTGTTTAAGAGATAATATGGGATGTTAGGGGCATAGGGGGTATTTTACCCCCTGGGCATCCCATAATAGCTACTGGAACACTAAAATCCATGTTTTTGCCCTGGGCAACAACTAACATGCTTTCAAATCACAGATGGAAGATACATTACCAGAATCCTCCATGGGGATAACCTCGTGCAGTATTCACACATGTCAATATTATCAACATGGGTTTCATTAGCAGGGTTTTTAATAACAGCCCGCGGCCAGTGAAATTCGCAGGTTAATGGACATGAACTCACCACCTACTTTTCCTTGGAAATTACCTCAAATTTTACAAATAACACGAGGCACATTCCTATGGAATGCAATTTGTATAAAAAATACTTCTTGCCTTACTTGTCTTATTGTCTTCTTATCATTACTGGTAAATATATAAAACTTACATATGTATCGCTCTTTAAATGAAACATCTTAGCTTACACATAAAACTTGCTACAAAATATAAAACTTGTCATGCCATATATAAAACATGTTTGAAAATATAAAACTTGTCAAAAATACGCCTATTGGAACCCAGTACCGCATCAATGGGCAAAAACAAAGCGATGAACTGGAGTTTCCAGGATTGGCAAGATGGCCTCAAAACTTGCTGATGGTCTTAGAGACCAAAACAGAATGAAAAGGCAAATAGGTAATCAAAAGGACATAAATGAGTCACTGCCTTGATTATTAGAGCAAAGTGAGGCAATCACCGTCGGCATCCGTGCCAAGTCGCCTTTTCAACAGCTCTGTGTCACTTATGTCCTTATTGGCAGCAACCCGAAACGACTTGCTACAAGTAGAACAATGAAGCCTGGCTTCAGTGATCATGATCTGATCTCTGCTATACGGAAGCAGAAGACCACAACCTAAGCTCATTGGATATCATAGTATGAAGGGCTTCGACAAGGATCGTTTCCTAGCTGATCTTGGTAAAAGCCCGTCATACTGCATATATCTTCGATGACATTGATGATATTTGTGAACACTAGCACCAGCTGTTCATTGATGTAGTGGACCAGCAGACCATACAAAAAGAAGTATATCCATGGAAACCAGCTGCCCTGGATAACCCCTGAGATCTCCTCTGCAATGCACCACACTTCAAGCTCTTTTCACACTGTGTCAAACCACCTCTGGAGTATTAATTATACGAGAGATGATGTTGACGGGTTTGACTACAGATTGTTTTCACTGTAATGCAACAAAAAAAATAAAATCGAAACCGTTCAATGAAATAAGCCATAAACTTGGAATGTTGTAGGAGACAAATTCATAAATCACCCCACCAATTCTCAAGTCTGTGCACCACGGCGTTTCTGAGTTATTTGTCAAAGCGTTGCACGCAACTTAATAGAGTTTATAATCCTGGAAAGTCAAGTTCATCCCCTCATTCTGACCCTTTGGCACGGTACTGGGTTCCAATAGGCGTATTGCGTGAACAGTTATATTTTATATATGGCGTGACAAGTTTTATAAAACAAGTTATATATGGAGTGACAATTGTTGCATTTTCAAACATGTTTTATATACTGCGTGACAAGTATTTTATAGCAAGTTTTATGTATAAGACACCTAACATGTTTTATTTAAAGAGCAATAAGTTTTATATATTTAATGATAAGTTTTATACGTGACAAAAAGTATTTTTGATACCAACAGCATTCCATACATTCCCACAGAACATGGGCCTTGGCTAGGAAAAGCTTTGTTCATGAAAAACAAAAGAGACGACTTAAATTCAGCAGCAATTTTCCCAGGGGAGAATGCCCTCAGACCCCCCCAAGGGAACTGGTCAAAACTACTATACTCGAACAGGACCCACCCTTGGGGTAGGGGGGTTCTCAAAGACACCGCCTATCTTCGAACTTATCACATGAACATTACCGACAACATTTTGTTGGCTTTTAAATTTGAGTTGACACAGGAATATTCAGCGAGCAAGAGTCGGCAATTACTAGACAAACAAGAAAAGTGAGGTTTGAATCTCACTGTAATTTTTTACTGCTGGATAGAGGGGTGGCTATGCAATATAGACACCATCTTTTGACGTTAAGAAAGGGGGGTGCAGGCAGACACCACCATCTATTTTGTGGTTTGTGGGTCCTGTTTGAGTGTAGTAGTTTTGACCACTTTCCTAAAAGCTTGTGCCTTTGGTCCTTGGAAAGCACTCCTTTGGTGCACATTGTCCATTCTCTGCCTCCTTCTCAGGTTTTGCCGCCTACTACAAATCTCGTTACAAACCCTGATTAGAAGCTGGTCACCAGTGGTATCCCGCTGTGTTTGTCAAAAATTTGCCTCTAACAGCCGGCTACTCTGCCTTGATTTTCACTCAAACCCTTGTAAAAGACAAGAGTGACCACCGCTAACATTGATTAGACCAGGCATCTACTTCCAAAAGTCATTAAAAAGGTACTATTTAAAGCAAACTTCAAAACACACGTCTTTAGAATTATTCCTTTTTCTTCCTTCAAGGTATGTGGATGACATGCACCTAACCAACAGATTGTTCAAGCTTCACTGAGATGCAGTTCTCACAACTAAGTTATTGGTCCACTATGGTTAACATGAAACGACCATAGGAGTACAGAAAGTACAGTATTTTGTGTAATATATTTTCAGCCAGAAAATAAACCTTGTAAAAACTATGGTGAATGACACTACTTCTTGTCAGACATTGCACTTGCAGCCTGTAGGGCCCCCCTCTCTCGTGAGAGAGCAAGGTTAGAAAGAGAACACAACTCAAAAACTTTTTCAACACCATTTTATGTAACTGTTCCATTTGACCAAGTGTAGTATCTTTTCTGTGCTCAGCTAGCAAGATATTTGTTACAAAATGCACTAGCTACTAGAAAAAGAATAACTAAACTTGAAACAAATAATTATTATTATAATTGACTCTCAAAGTATCAGCCCTTTCCCTGCTAGCAGGTCTCTTTCCTTTTGCTTTTACAGGGAAGACAATTACGAGAAAAGAAACCTTTGCCATGGGTCGAAAGTGGCTGTGTTGAGCATGTGCAGTGGTTACTTAGCGACTGTAATTAGGTGATACCTCATGTCATGCTTAATTAAAGGGATGCCACGTTACCTGTGGGATCACCATAATTAGAGCAGTCAAATCATCATCAAGGAATGTGGAAGACACAGCTGGCTCAAGTCACAGTCAGCAATCAGGGAGTATGCATAATCAACAGAGCTGTCCTAGGTCGTGAAGAGCAGTTCAAAGAGAGTGTCAACCCATGGCAGAGGTCTCCTTTCCCATAATTGTCTGCCCAGAGAAAGTAAAAAGAAAGAGGCCTTGGCGAGCAGGAGAATCAGCCTTCTTCAGCATCTAAAAAAGGCATCTTACAGTAGTTTATGAAACACAGTTATGGTCAAAAGTCATTTTCTTTTGGAAGAATTTAGTCAATAAAATAACATGGCTGACAAAAAATGCCATCATTCTATTATTTCAAATGAATCTTAAGTTTGAGTAATTCACCAGGCATCTGATCACATGCCCTTCAAATACCCTCTGAAATAAGTCTGAAATGGTCTATTTACATGACAGCAAACTCCTTATATTCTTGACAGCATTACATCACAACGTCTCTAAAAGTTACTCTATTTGGTTGAAAGTTTTTGGCTTGAAAGCTGAATAAACTCTACAAATTAAAATGCAATCTCTTTGCAGTTTTAGCTAAACCACTCATTACCTGTGTTCCACTCTCTTTTATACTTACAAATTTGTGAGGGAACATTACTTACACTTAACCAAACCCCAAAAGACACTTGACTCCAGATGGTGCAAGGAGTGGCAAGCATCCACTACAGTGCATTCAATCCAGCACTAGTTAAAAGAGTTTTAAGAAAAAAATTAGAGGTTTCATAAAACTGATACAGTTTACCAGATATAAATTATTCCACAATGAAGTTTGCATCAGGGTTTTGTACTGGAGTTTTACTGACAATGATTTTACTCCTATCATGATCTTGCGTTCTTCATTAATTTTCAAATCTTATAGCCCTTTGGACTTTGCTTCAATTTATTTTTATAGTCTATGCTAAATGTTTTGTAAACTTAAAATTTGGGTGTTCTCATTGGAAGATCATTACTGAATCTTAAACAGCAGAAACAAGGTCAAAATTTTTGTGACATATTCCAGAGTAATTTTACATTCAACTGAGGCTTTCATAAAGATCCGTGGATCTTGTTTAGAATCTAAACAAGGCAGTAATAATCTGTAAAAAGTATATTTCAAACACACCCTTTTTGGTGAAGTGAAGTGTATGTGATTAGCCTGTGTGATACTAACCGAGCAAAATGATAGATCAACAGTCCAACAACATTGGTCAATACCTGAAAATAAGAAAAGACTGAGGGAAGCTTCCCTCTTTGTTAGTGGTGCAGTTGTAAAGAAGTTAGCCACTGTGCAAGAATTCACACTGAATACTAATAAAGCTTACCAACTTAGTACCTTTGGAACTTGCGGCAACAATCCATTTGGTGTGGCACTTACACGTCATACATACAGTAATATATACCTGTAGTGAAAACCTATTCTTATGCTGCTTCCACTAGTACCTTGACTGACACATCTACGAAACTGCTCAAATACCTACTTGTCTTTGTAATTCTTGGTGATTTCATCTACTTACCAGAAACATTATTGCAATATTAACACTGCCAGTTACATGATTAAAATCACTACAGTTCCCCTTGAGCCCTTGCTGAACTTAAGGTAGAATACCATTTGCCTTCTTGCTGCATTCTGCACAAAACTCAACGGATACTTTACCACTCTGGACGTGGACACATACCCCTGCCTTACCATTCAGTTCACCCATTGTGTCACTATCTTTTTTTTGTTTCTTTCTGTTTTTGTTATCCAAGTTTGACTCAGTTTTACCACTGTCATCCCGTTTTCTCTTGCTATTGCTAACTTTATCACTACACTCATTGTTCTCCAAGGCTCTACAACTGATGGCGATCCCTGGTGTGTTAGCAACACTTCTTAAAATGGCAGCAAGTTCACTTTGATTGGCTATAACTCCTTTTAAGTAGCTTATTTCCTCTCGAAAGCCTTCAATTTTCTCGCTAAGTTGTACAGTAACCTGTTGCAAACCTTCCTTGTCTCTGTTTAGCTGTGCAACGGTGTCCTCAAGTTCCTCGACATACTTCTTTTTCCTTTCACGAAGTGCCTTAGCCTTCTCTGCCTTGCTCTTTGCAGGTGTCTGTTCAATCTTTGCTGAATTTTTACAAACACTTCTAACGGTAACCACTGGTTTTGACGCAACTTTCACTGATTCTACCTCACACACATCTGATGAGTGATCAGATTCGGACTCACTAACCACGTTTTCCTCGGATGGTTGTTTCTTTTCACATTTCTCTGGGGTACTGGAGTTTCCTTTCGCTAGTTTCACTTCGCTGGCCGGCTCGTTCTTCTGATAAGTAGGTGTTATATCGCCTTTAAATGGCTCTGGATCTAAATCTTCTGGTCCCAGTGACCAACCAAGTTCAAAAATATCTCCATCGTGATCACCAAAACTCTCTCCTCCAACACTTATCTCCTCACAAGATTCCCAAGGTTCTTCTTCGTCGCCATTGCATTTTAGAAGATAATTTGTAAGGCCCAAGTCATCTTCATCGACTACACTGCACATTTCCTTACACCAAGAGCTATGGGTGCGGTTTAAGATGTCAGTGAAGAAGCAGTCTTCGATCTTCTGAGCTGAGCCAACGTGAAGTCTTCGACGTAAACAAGTTTCGATTCCTGCGTTTTGTACGAGAGAGTTAGACATTTCCTTTGTCCTGCCAGTAAGCAACGATTATAACCACAGTCATAAAAATGTATGAAGAATACTTACTTCACAAAGTCGCAACGAAGCTAAAGCTTTTACCATGACATAGAGCACAGAGAGTAGAGCCAAGATGGCCGTAGGAACGTTTCAACGCGTTTTCTTTTTGCGGCCCAGTAGTTGTTGATTGGTTCAAAACTTGCACGTGGCAGCTTCCTTTCCAGGTCCCTGACACATGTTGCTTCGAGAAGACCCTGCTGAAAATGGCCGTTGTATGGTGGGCATTTCACGTGTTGATGTTTTTGCAGATTTTTCCGCTAAACGGGCAGTTTCCAAAGAAAGAAAAATATCATGCTATAAAGGAGGATCTACCCTATATCAGGTGCGAAACTTGTCAAAAGGCTGTCAAATACTTGTTTGGAAAAACACAGGAAATGCGTGGCGGTGGAACGAAAAAGGTGAGACTGTCCATGCACACATGACGCTTAAATTATGCATGATTGTTAAAAAAAACTCCTTTTAACATAATGGAACAAAACATATAACGGAATATATGATAGTAATATGCTCAAAAAGTTACTATGACGTAAGAGTTGGGCTAAATCTTTAAGTTTTGGACGTGGGATTTTGTTGATTTTCTTGAGTTTTGTATCTTTGTGTCACTTAGAATGCCTTTTTAACTTCATATTTTATGCTTATGCCTACAAGGGTTTGACTGCTTTTATTGGTAACCGGTCGTTCCGCTCCAGAGTCGATCCGCGCCACGTATTAATTGTCTAAGCACATATTTTAATGATTACCTTACCTTACTCATTTTGAAAAATTAGGGATAGGGTTGGTTAGCTATCATGTAAGGGTCGTCAGAAGACTGTGGGGCGGATCGACTCTGGGGCGGAACCGCCTGTATTCGCCTTTATTTACTAGAAGTTATGATATACTGCAATAAAATATGTTAAAATCCTTGGCCTGCTTATCTTGATAGAGTTATCAATAGTATCTAGTTAGAGTTTTTACTCCTTAAAATGCATTTTATTGGTAGTGGAGGCAGTGATCAAAGTCGCATCATTTCTCCACTAAGACATTGTGAATTAAGACTGCAAAAATCCTTTAAACGAATGAGATGAATATCTTCCAGTCTTCTTTTTTGACACAAAAACTGTTTTGATATTACTGCTTAATTATTTTTCAGTTAGGAATAGGTTGTTTATTGAACAATTTATTTCCAAGGGCCAGGAAAAAAATATATTGTTGTGCATAATTTATGTTGTTGCCTTACTGTGCACAATGAACTTTTTTGTATCTTATAAAGCATTCTTATCATTCTTAACAATTTTAAAAATTGTTCTTTGGGCTTTTTGTCTTCTTGCTTTTTTGCATCAAACCAGATTTCAAAGGCATTGCCTTTTTTATTTTTAAATTAGAGAAGAGCTTTTACAAGATATAAATAATGTAAATTATCCTGATTTATATGCCAGTATTTGTAATAAATTATTAATTTTGTTTTTTTGTTGGTTTTGCATTTTTCTTTAGAATTAATGCTCTGCGCGTTCTTCTGTTGTATGGGGGTTATCTTTCTGGTTCAAAGAACTGATGACTTAAATAATTAACCTAAATCATGATTGAGATTTCTAAGAAAAGAACTTTCTCAGCTAAGCCTAACTCATTAGTCATGAGATTACTCTTTCTTATCTTGGATAAAATATTAAACAAATATTCATTTCAACCTTTTGTTGCTTTATGATGCCATGATTTTTCATGACAAAAAAGCCCAAGCCCAAAGGCAACATTTTTATTCAACTTTTTTTACCTTAAGTTTGCTTTCAACTCCACCTCTTTTTTACTATTCAAATGTTGAAAAGGGATCTTAAATTTAAATTGTCATAGGAAAAATTTAATCATTATTTTTATTCAAAGCAATGAGATATTTATGCTTTTGCCTGTATTTGGAAAATTAGGAAAGGAGAGTTTTATAATTAGAAAGAAAAATTTCTTAATTTGTTTATCTTTGCACTGCTAATATTACAGACTGGTAAGAAATCAATTATTATTGGTGAGTAGATCTGATGAGCTCATTTCCATATCCATCAAAGATTCTAATCTCAGGCAATTTTGGGAAAGCCTCAAAACCTCAAAATTATTTGTGATGTTGGCATTAACAAAGCCGCTATTGTTTCCAAATGTGATGACCATTCCCTTTACTTGGAAATTTTATCTAATAATTCTGCTTTAGCTTGATGAGGACAAACTCATTGACATGGTAGAAAAGTCATGCAATCCAGACAAAGAAGAAGGAAGCTGGATTTCAAAATTTGATCTCATAGAAAAGAATGGGGAATTGAGACTCACTGAGCGTGCAGATTTCGGAAAATGCCAGAGGGAATGTCAGACCATTTCGAAAGCTTGTGAAGAATCTGTGGCAGATGTGGATACAGATCTGGCAGAACTACTCTGGAAAGACAAGCTGTCATTATCAAAACTTATCAATGAAGTTTGTTACTCTATGTCAAGTGTATGTAAAGGTAGACAACCAAAGCTCAAGGCTGGAGAAAGGAAAGTGGATGAGAAATTCCAAGTTTTAACTGAAGACGAGAAAAAGGCAGATGAAATCCTGAAACAAATGAGGTAAATAAGTGCTTCTTCTTTTTCTTATGAAAGCTTCTTTCTAATAGACCAATTTGGCTAACTCAATGTTGTACCCATTTCAACTCTTTTGGGAATAAAACGTTTTGTTCCAAGTATTTCCATATCATTTAAATGTAAATGCTTCATTGTCATGCAAATTCAACACACAAAGAATCTTAACCACGAGAGATTTGAATTGGGTACAACATTAAGTTACCTGAATGGGTCTATTGACCAGAGGGCAATGAAAACAGCATTACCATAGTTTTTCGGTTATAACGCAGAGCATTTTTTCTCAAAGAAATTATTTGTTGGCCCCAAATGTGATCTAAACTCAAGGTGCATCTTACAGCTGGAAGAGCTTAGACAGCAATGACCAGAACCGGGTTGCTGACCAGCGTTTTTTCGTTAAAACAATTGTTTGCAAGGGGTGCTCAGTCTCGCAGGCTCAGAAAACCTGGTTGTGGTCATTGTTATTTAAGGTTTTTCCTTACAGCCGAGAATCTTCTTGCAATAAAACTCGTGCAGGGATGAATCTTCAATCCTTTGCTGCCATCTTGTATGTTAAACTCGTCCCAGTCTTTCTCTTACTGCTATTCCAAAATGGTTTTTCTGTTATCCTTTCCAAAGGTTAGGTTCTAAAGTTAATTGTCATGACTAAGAATCTATCCGTAAACACTTCTTATGAATCAAACTACATGTACAAAATCATGTTTACAAATCATGTAACTACATAATAAATCAAACAATCCTTTCTCATTTCCCATAGGCCATAAATAATTTTGCATTTATGATAGCTGACCCTGTTGTTGACAAATCTTGCTTACAATTTTTTTTGGTTCAGAGGAATTCCAGGGATGCCAGGCATGGAGATGTACTCCAGAGAAGACATAGAAAAAATGCGAGACCAGCTTGGTGCTCCACAGAAGGATGAAGAATCACAACAGGAGGAGACGCTGGACAGTGAAGGAAATCTTTTCCATGGCGAAGCAGTTAGCTTCTTTCAAATGATCATGAATGCTTTATCAAACATTTGGTCGTGGATAAAGAACATTTTAGGCTTTAAAAACAGCAACTCTCACGAATTATGACATCGAAGTCTGACTAAACACTCTAAGAACTAAGTCGTTAAGTTGATAATTTTTGTGTAAATTATTTGATCAGAATTTGATGCAACACTGATATTGTATCTAAATCACAAGATTAGGTGGTTTTCACCTGACATCATTGCCGCCATGTTGGTACACAGAACAATAGAGAAAAAGTCTTGGGAACTTGACTCTATTATTATGTAAAACATGAGCCATATTTTGCTATTGTTTTGTGTGTCAACATGGTCATCTTATCACATGATTGAAAACCATCAATATTAACACAACAGAACTAATATTTAATCGCCATCATGGCCCAAGCATAATTATTTTCTCTTCCATGCTCCCGCAATATTTGTATACATCCGCAGTGGGTATATACAATAACTGAGGGCTGTGAGTAGATCTGTGAAGTTTGAATTCAGGGCCAGCAAAAGTCATGAAAAGGTACCCCTTCGATAAACTCTGTTATTTTAATTATTATAATTAGTAAATTAATTTTCATTAATAGTGATAAAATAGTGATAGAAAAGTGGTATAGTTTGAGCAGTTTCTTTGATGGAAAACTTTCTGAGATTTCGTCAGTGTTTACGATTCCCCATCAACATTAATAACTACTTAATAACCGAGAGTGAGGTCATTACGGCAAAATCTCATACTAAGGCCTTGCCTTATTGACCGTGCGATATCGAGGTCAATACAGCTAGGCCGAGGTTTGGGATTTTTCTGTAACGATCGAACGGCCAAGGTTATTAAGTTGTTTATTTTATGGCTAACAAAACGGTTCTAAAGAAGAAACAAATAATTTGCGTAATCCATAATCAGCCCGAGGGCATTACGGGAAAATAATGCCCTACTAGCGCTTAGCTGCTCTTAGCCAATCAGAGTGCGCGTTATATCAGCCAGAAACTCAAGCCACATAATATAAGGGAAAATACATGAAAGACCTAATTATACGGGGGTGAAATACATTTTTAAGCTTTTTCTCTGGGGATAATAACTCTTTGTTTTTGAGTTTCACTTTGAAAAACATTTTACGTATAGCATTGAAAGATATTTCCCTTACCTTGTAATCATTTTCACACTTGCAATCTCTCCGACTTCATTTGAGTATTTATCAGAAACTGATAATAGGAAAATAAAAGAATACTCTCTTTTTAACAAGTACCTATTTTATAAGATGTTCACCTTGAGATTAACAAAAATGTTAGGAACACACCCAGGCTGGGAGTCATTTAAGAGTGTCTTTATATTGATCATTTGTTGTTTTTTTTTTTTGTTTTGTTTTGTCAGTAGTATAAAGAAAGATAAAAGAAATATGAAGTGTAGTCTAACAGGAAAATTAACTCAAATACTTAGGGATGTTTTTTAACTTTATATTGTAACAATGTGGTTAAATTCGGTCACAGTTTTCGTCGTCGCAAAAGTAATAAAACAAGTAAAACCCCAAGTAGCGGTCAGTTCTTAAGATGTACTTTCTTTCCTCTATTCCCTCTGTAAGTTACGTTTTATGGCCTTCGTACAGGACGCACGGGCCATAAAAAGCAAAGAAAAAAGAAAAAAAACACGGCTTTGTGACTTTAAAGTATGCCGACCGAGAAGACTACAGCCCTATGGCGAGAAGCCGAAGTTGGTAAGATTTGAAGTAATCTGTTCCAGGCTCTCAGGTAGTGGAGGCGAGGGCCAGTCGAGAATTGAGGGAGACCCTCCCCCCAGACCCCGCCTGGAACAGGCTAGATTTTAAGCAACCTTAGCACTTTGAAGTGTTTTTCTCCCAAAGCAAAGGGCTTTTTGGATGATGTCTGGCTTGCGATGTCCAATCCCACTTTCCTTGAAATACTAGTTTTGGAACAGCTCACTATTATATGCTCACGTTGTCATTAAAACTTGTTTTCTTTTTCCACGTTGTTGCTTTACAGAGTACAGCAAAACTGGCAATGCACCACCACTATTGTTTTTCTTCTAACCAATCAAAATTTTAGTTTGTGACGTCATTTAATTCCCTTTCCCTCAGCCGTCGTCGTAAATTAAACTCCTTTTACCACTACAGGTACACCGTTCTATTTCTTGATAAGAACGTCTAATTTTGGGGCAGAGGCTGACCGTTCGGTCATGGAAGAATGTAGGACTGGTTTTTCACGAGATTCCGAAGGGAGTTTCAATGCATCGGCTTAACAGCTTTAATCTGTGCTGAATTTGTGGTGAAAACTCACGAAATACCAGTATAGATGATTTAAAAAGTATTACATTAAAGTATTACATTATTGAAACCTTGGTTAAGGTTTGGCCCGAGGTTTGGTGTGAACGGGGCATATTTCGACTATGAGCTGAGTTCTTCATTGTATTCTGCAACTAGAAAACCACATTGTTAATATCACTGAGTTATAAAATTAAACTTCTCCAAGTGTCTGAGTTGTCCTGTTAGACTCTACACTTTTTTTATTTTTCAACTTTTACCTTTAACTTATGCTGCTAAAAAACAACAACAACAACAACAACAACAACAAAACAAAACAAATGAGATGAACGTTATTTTTAAAAAAATGACGTCCGCAGTTTGCTAGTTGTTCTAGTTGTGTGAAGACTGAACAGGATTATACGCTGGATAAATAACTCAGTATTTGGTTGACGGCCGGATAGCACTTATGGGCTCGACATCTTGTGACTCGTCACGCAATCTCTTCTGAGGAAAGATTGCGAGACGAGTCACAAGAATGTCTGCGTAGGTAGCAACTTTGAGGCAAGTGTCACACGCTGAGTACAAGTACTATCACAGGCGCCCCAAGCTCAGTGTGAGCATGGTTGACAAACTAAAAATATAAGGATTTGTATGAGAATCCCGATAAAACGCTTAATAATTTAATATATATAAAAAAAAAAGCGTCGGATCTGGAAAATAGCCACACAGGAAGGAAGCTATCGACGATGACAATAAGGTTAGGCTTTTTAATTGAGATTTTTTTCTTATAATTATCTTCTTAAGCTTTTTATCGGGATTCTCATACAAATCCTTATATTTTTAGCAAGAGCCGAAACAACGTAGATTTGATTTAGTGTGTAGTGATTTGATTTTTAGTGTATTTTTGTCGGCCATGCTCACACTGAGCTTAGGGTACCTGTGGTACTATCCCAATCCTGCGGGCGTTTCTCTCGGTCAGCGGAGTCCTCAATGCACGATTTTACGTTGTGTGATGTCAGTGGACTGTCGTGTCGTTGTGGGTCAAAACTATGGCAAAATGGCCCTTACAGGCCACAATCATTGAAAAAATCTCGTGGAAAGTTCAGAGCGCTGTAGTTGTTGCCTTAGTTGGAATTTCTAGTAAAATATATCTAGGTACTTTTAAATATTTCTTCTTTATTGATCCTTGTTCATCTATTTTCCGCAGTACTGAAGGAAATAGATATTATCTTGAGTATCATCTTGCGCTGCATGTCCAACTGTACATCTTCTGAGTTAGCAAATTTGATGTTATCATTTTATTTTTCTTTGGGTAAAGAAGAATTTAAAAATGATTTGGAGTGTCTCTCGATCAGTAGGAAAATTATCAGGAGTACCAGTTGCCGTTGCCATACGCTGTTTGTAGTGGAATTAGTGCCGGATTTAATATCCGCTTTGGTGGCGAAACGATAGAGAAGTGATCTTGTTGAATCCGCAATCAAAGCTTATAAGAAACGAGAATCCACTCCTTATAGGGTGCTGCTAATGTACACATGTGTGTGTCATCTGTCATGTTTTGCTATTTTTTTATTTTAGAGTGTTTTAACTTTGTGAAAAAGTACAACTTTGATATTCTCGA